>NC_089588.1:47104525-47404525 GCF_019320115.1 Miscanthus floridulus
AACTTCTAAGTGGCTGAATAGGTTCAACACTATCCCAGGAACATCAGTAAATTGCTTGATCTAATTTTCATTGGATAGTTTTTGAACTATTGTCTCAGGTGCCTGGCAGAGCAGCACTGCCGCTCGGGGAGCAGTAGTGCCACAGCCTAACAATGCCGCTCGAAGAGCAGCACTACCGTGCCTACATCTGATATTTGTTTGAGTTAAATTTTTATAGGCCTATTCACCCCCCTCTAGGCTAACCAACGATCCTACAAGTGGTATCGGAGCACAGGTCACTCTATCAATGCTTAACCATGTGAGTGATGGCCACCGAAGGGGATGGAATGGGAGGATTGCTGCTGGTACATGTCAATCCAGAAGATGTCAACTTGCATGAGACCGGGAGTAGCAGTGAGCATGTTTCCACAGTAAGCAACAAGACTCTTCCTACCATAGAGCAATCTCCCAAAGAAAGAGCTAAAAGAAAATAAGAAAGAAGGTTGAGAAGACTAAAAAGGCAAAGGAGGAAAGAAGAAGATGCTAAGAGCCTAAAGCTAGCCAAGAAGCTTCAAAGAAAAGAAATTAGAAGATTAAAAAGACAACTGAAGAAGTGGGAAGAGGAGTTGAAGACATGCAAAGAGCAATTTTTCCATGTAGAAGTTGAGTCAAGTAGCACCAAAGATGGAGATGATGACTTGTCCTATCAAGTATCTAAGATCAACAAGAAGGATGACAAGAAAAAGGGCAATGACAACAAATATAGAGCCATATCCTTTCACTATCCTTCTATGACTAACCATGATTGTAGACCTTTTATCAATGTGCCCACAGGCAAGTTGCCTCATTTTGATGGGACCAACTTTGCCAAGTGAAAGCACTTGATGAAGGCTTATCTTGTGGGTCTCCATCCGGGCATTTGGGAAATTGTTCATGATGTTGTTGAGCCACCGGTCGACCCCAAGAATCCAACACCAACCGAAGTTTACAACATTCAGCTCAATGGTCAAGCTACAAGAGTGTTGCTAAGTGCTTTAGATGGTGATGAGTACAATAGAGTGATGGGTGTTGAGGTTGTCAAGAAAATTTGGGATACTTTGCACCTTACTCATGAAGGGGTTGACAAAGTAAGGAAAGCAAGAATTGATTTGTTGATGGCTAAGCTCAATCGGTTTGTGATATTGGATGGTGAAGGGCCACAAGAAATGTTTGATAGGTTGATGGTGATTGTTGGAAAAATTAGAGGCTATGGTGGTGATGAGCTTGATGATCATAAGGTTGTCAAAATCATGTTGGAAGCTTACTGACCTAGAAACGAGACTGTTGTGACTCTAATTAGGGACAAAAAGAAGTTTCAGCACTTCACACCAAATGATGTGCTTGGAAGGATCATGACCATTGACATGCAAAGAGAAGAAGCACTTGAGAGGATGAAGCTTAGTGAGTTGCAAGCAAAGCTAGATGGCATGAAGTTCAAGTATGTTGCTCTCAAGGCCGACAAATCAATCAATCAAGCTTCTACTAGCAAGTTCAAGTCCATCAAGCAAGCATCAATAAGCAAGCCCAAAGCACCGAAGCAAGTCCAAGAACAAATGGAGACTACATCATCATCAAGTGAAGGAGAAAGTGATAATGAAAAATATGAAGAAGTTGGAGATGTTGCTATCTTTATGAAGAGATTTCAAAAGGGTCTCAAGAAAGAGGGATACAAATTTGTGAAGAGAAGGTTTCCCAACAAGAAGAGAACGTTGTAACACCCTAAAATTTGCCTTTTCTAAAATAAAGTTAAATTGATTTAAATACTTGTTTTTGTGCTCATGAAATATAGGAAAAAGAATATTTTCATTAAATTAAAATTCATCATAAGGAGTAGCAACATGGATGTGCATACATGACGTTGCATTTGATCTATTGCAATGAGTGGTTGAATCCAAAATTCAAAATGAATTCAAATCACTTTTGAAAATGTTTCAAAATGGCTTTGAAATAAAAGAAAAGAAAAGAAAAAGAATTGGAACATAAAAGAATTTAAAAAGTTGTAAAATTTATTTTTGGAAAACTTACCAAATTTGCTCATTTTTATTTGAATTGAAAAGTGTATTTTAAACCATATTCAAATTCAATTTGGTTTATATTTGAAATTGGTTTTGAAATGAGAAAACAAAAAGGAAAATGGAAAAGCTACTCTCTCTCTCTCCTTCCTCTCTCTTTTGGCTCAACCGGCCTGCTCCCTTGGGCCGATGGCCTACTTCTTTCCCCTCTGGCCCAATCCAACCCAGCCTCTCTCCTCCGCCTTAGCTCTTCCCCGCACAGGCCCATGCCACAGCCACAGCTAGCTCAGCGGTAGCCGCACCCACATCTTCCCTCTCTCTCTCTGACAGCTCGCCCTCTCCCCTGGTAACGCTAACTGATGAACCCGCTCTGTCAGAACCATCTCCCACCTTCAGCCATAAGCGACGCGGACTGCTCCATCGTGGTCGTGGTCGTATTCTCCTCGTTTCCTCTCGGTGGCATGCATCCCACGCCATGAGGCCCTTAAATAGTGAGCCCCGACATCGATACGCCCTCGCCAAGCCCTAATTCGAGCCACCACACCACCTAGAACCCTAGCGTCGCACCGTTGAACCCTAAATCGCCTCCACCGCAGTCAATCACCGCCACCGCTGCCCTTCCGCCGCCGTGAGCGCTTTCTCGAGCTGTGCGAGAAGGTAAGGAGAACTTTGGTAACTTATTTGACCCCTCTCTCGCTCTTTGCGCTGCTTAGGAGCCCGCTGGAGTAATCCCAGTGAACCCAAGCTACCTCATCAAGCTCACCGTCATGTTCGTTCAACCCCTACTTCAACTGTTACCCCCATCGAGTATGTGAGCTCGAGATCAATCTCCCCATGCTATCCGTTGAAGCAACTGGGCCCAGAATGGCTGTTTTGGTGAACTCGTCCTTGGAACTGCCATCGAGGTCACTGTTCTGGCTGGTAGTTTCCCCTCTCCCTTCCTCCTTCTAATCTTAGCCGTCTGTTTCAGATCCAAAGCCCAAGATTAGCCCGTAACCCTTCGCGTGGCTTAATTGCATAAGAGCCCCTAGGATTTTTAATATAGAACCAGCCATCCCTACACTTTTTCTAAAGAACCCCTGTGCTTCTTCTTTATTATGCCCGCCGTCCCTGGTCTGTTTTAAAAGCCGTATTTTGATTCTAGAATTCACAATTTTGCCACTACCTTGTTTAGGCCATAAAATCTCCATTTTAACTCCGATTTGATCTGTTCAAGTTGCCTTAGATTCGTAATTGAGTAATCTACATGTTTATCTTATTGTTAAATATAATTTCAACCTTTGAAATTCGAGATTAGGTTTAATCTATTATTGTATTAAAGGAAATCTTATTTAATTCATAACTTTTTTATTATAGCTCCGATTAGAGTGCTTTTCGCGTCTATGTGTTCGTAGTAACGTGTAGAACATCTCTAAAACCTTTTCACCTATTGTTTATTATGTTTGGTGTATTGTTCTAATTTATTTCTATTGTTTGCTTCATGTATGATTGCATGGATGCTTGTGTGGTGTTTTATGATCATGTCCAGTCGGTGAGCTATATGCGGTGAATCCAGAAGCAATTCATTGAAGGTTTGGACTAGAAGAAGTATCTGAGTTTAAAACAAGTATAGCATGGAATCATCTTTGTTGTCCTATACACTTTTAATCATTTAATTCATGCTGCATGTGTCTACCTTGATTACCACTAAGGATTTCCTAGTGCTTTGTACGTTGTGCCTTGATACCTATGGGGTATTGTATTGGGTAGCATGATGCTAGTGCTCAACTACAACCATGATCTTGTAACTCGACTAATGGAATATGCAATAAACACTAAAAGATGCTTTTTAGCAACATGGAACAAGGGGGCTAGAGCATTGGGCTATTTTTATGGTGCTCTAGATTCTTCTCTCTAAGGACTTATCTGTAAGCGAACATCCAAGACTTATAGTATAGCTATGAGGGCTACATGGCTCTGGCTTTAGCTTAGTATGAGGACATTTTCTAGCTTGTTAGTGGTTACCTTTATGGCGCAAGAGGGGCGCCAATAGGTATGACCTTTGCCTGCCTGATTGAGTGAATTTTGGTTTCTTGGTCTTTTATCAGTCACTCCTTGGAGGGGAGTTCATGCTATTGATGGGGAAATCTAGCGGCCCTTACTTGTTAGACGAACCTTTAAAAGGCTTCATAGTGAACTCTACCGACCTTCCTTGGTAGTGTGTCAAGAGGCTGATCACCTCGGGTGAAAGGTTAAATCACGACTCACAGTGAAAGTGTATAACCTCTGCAGAGTGTAAAACTAGTATATCAGCCATGCTCATGGTCACAAGCGGCCTTGGACCCTTACAGAATAGATGATGAACACTGATGATACTGATGATAAAGATGCTCACTAATGATTACTGTTTATGCTATTCATTATTTATGTTTACCTGATCATGTGTTTATATGGGCTTGTGAATAAACTTGTTGCCACCCTATTGCTAAAATCATGACTCATTAAAAGCTAATTGCAGTTAACCAGTGTCAGCCTTTTGAGCCTCATGAACCCCATGTTATATTTGTTGAGTACGATATGTACTTACGCTTGCTTTACTTTTTAAATCTTTAGAAAAATCCCGGATGGGTACCAGATTGCTATCTGAAGGAGTTAGGCTTGTGATCAACCAGTCAGTTATCCCTGTGGATTGGAGTCTTCACCCAAAAATCGAAGTTGTCTTTCTGCTATTTTCTATCTAAGGTTATATCCTTTATACTAAGTACGTTATATATTGAGCATTGTCTTTTGATATTACCCTTATTTATAGCTACATGTGAGATTTGACTTCCTAGGCTCACATATGGTGTGTATCTGGTTTTGTTCTTAAAACCAGGTGCTACAAATGTGCTATAATTGTGGGAACAGCGAACACTTCATAGCCAAGTGTCCTAATAAGATTAAGAAAGATAGATTCAACAAGGGCAAGAAAGAGAGCAAAACCGATTACAAAAAGAGCAAAAGGCATATGGGAGGAGCACATATAGGACATGAATGGGACTCAATAAGAGATAGCTCAAGTAAGGAGGACAAGAAGGTTGCCACCGTAGCTATTCATCAACCATCCTCTAGACCTAGGCTCTTCAACAACATGTTCGATGATTACTACTACTCCCCTCACATTTGTCTCATGGCAAAGGGTGAGAAGGTAAAAAGCAAATCCAAACCTAAACCTTCTCCACCTATTGACATCTCTAGTAGTGATAGTGATTACTCTAGTGATGATAAATCTAGTGATGAAGAAATTGATAATATAACTAAAAATTTGGATAACAAGACCAAATTGTTCATCACTAAGCTAATGAAAGAACTAGAGAACACTTAAGCCAAGCTAGCATCAAGGGAGAAAACTCTTATCAAACAAGAGGATCTCTATATTACGAACAAGAAAGCTCTTGTTTTGGAAAGAAGTGAGGTGGACAACTTGCGCAAGGCTTTAGCCAAAGAGCAAGAAGCCCATGCTATCACAAAGAAAGCCAATATTGACCTCAAGCAAAAGTATTGTGACTTAGATGGAAAGCACAAAGAACTTAAGGAAAAATATAGCATTCTTTGGGATAGCAACTCATATCCTTCCAAAGCAAATGATGCCTCTACTCCTTCCACTAGTCAAGGTTGTGGAAAATATTATAATCTTGATTTAAATGTTTATTCCACTAACCTTACTAATATGAGGCCATGAGAAAAGAGATTGCTAGGCTCAATGAGATCATTGAAAAAAGGTACATGGATGGCAAGACCCAAGGCAAAAGCAAGAAAATGGATGAGTCTAAGAAACCACAATACAAGAATGGGAGGCATCCCTCAATCAAGGATGGGCTTAGTGATATTAAAGGTGGTAAAACCAATGGGAGAAAATTGATAAATGGTGTTGAATGTGTGCAGTTTCAAAGGAAGGAGCAGATTGGTACAGTTCAGCCTGCACAGCCCTCGGTAGTGCTGCTCATGGAGCGGCAGTGCCGCGCCCCACAAAAGGGAATTCTACCATTCTGTCTCTAGATCAAACCAAGCCCAGCAAAAAGGTGATGCCCAGGCAAAAGCAGGTTTCCCGGAAGCCAAGGGAATCAATGTGGGTTACCAAGGACAAATATGCATATCAACCAAAGGCCCATGCACCCCGACAAAGCTTGTCATCTTGCTTTGTGTTGAAAAGTAACAACCATGGTGAAGTTGTTTCTAAATATGTTGGCAAAGAGACCAACAATTATTTGAATACATCCATATGGGTTCCTAAGATACTTGTAACTAACATGCAAGTCTCCATGTCTAGTTGGGTCCCTAAATCAAGGAACTAAACTTGTTTTGTAGGCATACTCCTCTGGTGGATCAAGTTGGGTGCTCGATAGTGGATGTACAAATCATATGACCAGAGAAAGGAGTATGTTTTCATCATATTCTTCGATGTCACACTCAAATGAGAATATTGTCTTTGGAGACAATTCAAAAGGGGAAGTGATTGGTCTTGGCAAAGTTGCTATAACCCTTGATCATTCAATTACAAATGTTTTACATGTTGATTCGTTAAGTTACAATTTGTTGTCTGTTTCACAATTGTGTGAGATGGGTTATAATTGTCTCTTTACGGATATGGGTGTGGAAGTCTATAGAAGGGAGGATTCCTCTTTTGTCTTTATGGGTCATCAAAAGAATAAGCTTTACCTAGTTGATTTCAACAAAAGTAAAGCTAGGCTTGAGACTTGTTTAGTGGCAAAATCTAGCATCGGTTTGCTATGGCATCACCAACTAGCTCATGTTGGGATGAGGAACTTGGCCAAACTTCTAAAAGATGAACACATCCTTGGACTAACCAATGTTCATTTTAAGAAAGATAGGGTATGTAGTGCATGCCAAGCTAGAAAGCAAGAGCGTGTTTGTTTGCTTGGATGGGCTTTTGGGATAGGCTCCTACACTACAACGGCCCATGTTTGTTTGTTTGGATGTTCTGGAAGCTTGGCGAGCACGGCGCTTAAAGCACTCGCGAGCCTGTCCCTAGAAAAAATGAAATTGAAGTTAGTTTCATTCGGGCCTAGTTCTCTCGTTCGCAAAGTTGTTGCTCCTATCACTTTCCCATTCTTCACCTCCCATTCTCGCATGGTCTCACCCACCGCCGCTCACACCTCCGTCAGCATCGAGGGTCGTCCCCACCTTGTCTGACAATGGCACCAAGGAAGCCGAGGACCCCTCCGCTACCTAATGTACCCATGCCACTGCCTCTGCCATCTAGGTTGTTGGGGATCTCGATCTCCACCTTCTTCTTCATCAGTCCATGGCCATGGAAAACCATGGAGGAGAGTTGCTGCACTGTGCGCTAGAGGAGAGGAGAGGGCATCGGCCAGGGCTTGACCATCTGGTGGTGGCGCACGGCAGAGGAGCCTCTAGGGCCTCTAGGGCTAGCTTCCTCCATGGTGGACGCCATGGCTGCCATGTGCTATTCATTGCCATAACGCGGTGAGGTGGTGCTGCTGCGTCCGGGGGCTGCTTGTAACACGTGGGCAGAGAATAAGCTTGGCGCGGGCAACCCGAGGGCGGTGGGCGTCCTCCTCTTCCTTCTCCTTCTCCTTCACCTCTGCCTCCGCCTCCACCGGTGGTGGCATTAGTGGCTATAGCTATGAACTAGGTGCTCGATGTAATGTCTCAATGGTGAGTTCTGGTGGAAGTCTACCACAGGCTAGTCCAAGGTAACTACATCTAGCCGTGCAAGTAAACAAATAGGATCCCTACCTAGCCTGGCTCAGCTGGGAAATGGAACCAAACAAGCAGCTATTGCACCTGCTAGGCTTGTCCTCCGGTACTCTGGCTCTCCTGGTTTGACCCAGCTTGGAACGTCCAGGCAATCAAACATGCTCCAAGTAGGTGTACCTCACCCACCAAAGAGCATTATCTCCACCAAGCAACCATTGGAGCTAATTCACATGGATCTCTTTGGACCGGTCGCCTACCTTAGCATCTATGGTAACAAATATGGCCTTGTTATTGTTGATGACTATAGTCATTTCACTTGGTGTTCTTTGTATTTGACAAGAGCCAAGTACAAGAGAAGGTGAAAATCTTCATTAGAAGAGCACAAAAGGAGTTTGGTTTTCCTATCAAGAAAGTGCGTAGTGACAATGGAAGGGAATTCAAGAACACCTATGTGGAAGAATTTCTTGATGAAGAGGGCATCAAGCTTGAGTTTTTAATTCCATATACCCCTCAACAAAATGGTATAGTAGAGAGGAAGAATCAGACTCTTATTGATATGGCAAGGATAATGCTAGATGAGTACATGACCCCGATATCTTTTGGTGTGATGCAATCAACACTGCTTGCCATGCCATCAACCATCCCTATCTACACAACAAGTTGAAGAAAACTTCATATGAGCTTCTAACCAGTAACAACCCAAAGGTGTCTTTATTTTAGAGTGTTTGGGTGTAAGTGTTTCATACTTAACAAGAAACCCAAAACCTCTAAATTCACACCTAAAGTTGATGAAGGTTTTCTTCTTGGCTATGGATCAAACCAATATGCCTACTGTGTTTTCAACAAAACCTTTGGGAGAGTTAAAATAGCGGTAGATGTGACGTTTGATGAATCTAATGTCTCTCAAGTAGAGCAAATTAGTTCAGGTGTTGTAGGTAATGAGGAACCACCGTGTGAAACAATCAAGCAATTGGCCATTGGTGATATAAGACCATGGGAAGAAAAGGCTACAAAGGTGGAAACTTCTAATGTGAGCCACTTTTGACTCAATAGTTGAAGCAGGAGCGGTAGTGCTGCCCATAACAACAGTAGTGCTGCCTAGGGAGTGGCAGTGTCGCATCTCCCCAGTCCAGAAGCTGATGATACACCTATTCGAGGATAATACCTACAACAAATCCTTGAGCAAGATGAAGTTGAAGAGCCAACAGACCAGCAAGAAACCCTTGATCACCCAAGGCTAAGGCAAACTATACAAAGATATCAACCTATTGACAACATCCTTGAAAGTCTTCGAAAGGGAGTAACAACTCGCTCTCATTTAGCAAACTTTTGCCAATTTTACTCATTTGTTTCCTCTTTGGAGCCTCTAAAGGTAGATCATGCACTTGGTGATCCGGATTGGGTGATGGCCTTGCAAGAAGAGCTCAACAACTTCAAAAGAAATCAAGTATGGTACTTGGTGGAAAGACCCAAGACTAATTTCATTTGGCACCAAGTGGGTCTTCTAGAACAATCAAGATGAGAATGGCGTGGTGACAAGGAACAAGGCAAGAATAGTTGCTCAAGGTTTCACTCAAGTAGAGGGATTGGACTTTGAAGAAACATATGCATCGGTGGCAAGACTTGAAGCGATTCGGATGCTTGTAGCCTATGCAGCTCATCACAACTTCAAGCTATACCAAATGGATATGAAGAGTGCATTTCTAAATGGCCCCATACAAGAACTTGTCTATGTTGGGCAACCACTAGGGTTTGAAGATCCCAAGCTCCCCAACCATGTCTACAAACTCCAAAAGGCGCTCTATGGTCTTAAGCAAGCACCAAGAGCATGGTATGAATGCCTTAAGGAATTCTTGCTCAAACAAGGCCTTGAAATAGGCAAATCCAATCCTACCCTTTTCACTCACAAAGTTAATGAAGATGTATTTGTGTGCTAAATATATGTTAATGACATAATATTTGGTAGTACTAATCATTATTTTAGTGAGGAATTTAGTAGGATCATGGCAAAGAGATTTGAGATGTCTATGATGGGTGAATTGATGTTCTTTCTCGGATTTCAAATCAAGCAATTGAAGGAAGGGACTTTTATTAGCCAAACGAAGTATACCCATGATACGCTCAAGAAGTTTGACATGGCGAACGCAAAGCCTATCAAGACTCCTATGCCAACTAATGGACATCTTGATCTCAATGAGGAAGGGAAAGCCGTGGACCAAAAGGTATATGACTCCATGATCAGCTCTATATTCTATTTGTGTTCATCTAGACCCGATATTATGCTTAGTGTGTGCATATGAGCTAGATTTCAAACTAACCCAAAAGAGTGCCATTTGATGGCCATTAAGAGAATCTTGAGATATTTAGTACACACTCCTAACCTTGGCTTGTGGTATCCTAAGGGCTCTAAGTTCGATTTACTTGGGTATTCAGATTCAGATTATGCCGGTTTCAAGGTAGATCAAAAAAGCACTTCGGGGACATGTCAATTCCTTGGACGGTCCTTAGTGTCTTAGAGCTCTAAAAAGCAAAATTGTGTAGCATTTTCCATCGCCGAGGCCGAGTATGCTGCAGCCAGTGCATGTTGTGCTCAACTACTTTGGATGAGGCAAACCCTTCGTGATTTTGGATGTCGCTTTACCAAAATCCCACTCTTGTGTGATAATGAAAGTGCCATAGAGCTAGTAAATAATCCCATAAGTCACTCAAGAACCAAACATATAGACATCCAACATTATTTCTTGAGAGACCACAAAACTAAAGGAGATATCAAAATTCGACATGTGAGCACCGAAAAGCAACTAGCCGATATGTTCACTAAGCCTCTCGATGAGTCAAGGTTTTGTGCTTTGCATAGTCAGCTAAATATACTTGACTCTCATAACATTGTTTGAAATATTGCACACCTTTGTTTGATGAACTAGCATCTAGGCAAAATTGTTGAAAAAGATTAATTATTGTGCTTCAAAATAATTTATAAAATGAAACTTGTGTTTTATGGCCATTGCCCATATTGTTTATCTGTTACTAGTCATAAATATGTATATGTCCATGTCCACCCATGTAGAGAGAATATAGAGTAGTTAACTCTTGCTGTTGGAGGCTGAGTAGCAGTGCCATGGCAGACTCTGGATTCAGTCTGAATCCCTAGCGTCTAATGGTTACTGGTGGGCCTGCTTTCTCTTAAACCCCAAGGCCACCATTGTGGCAGAACCTCCTAAGGAATCAGGCCCACATGCACCTATCGTTGTCTTAACAGACCTCGGATAGCGTACACGAGTTCCCAACAACTCAACAGGTCTGTCGGGTGTCCTCGGGAAACCCAAATCATCCACTATACTCTTTTCAAATAGGATCTCAATCACAGTCATTGTAGATTACAATAGTTTTATTCAAACATATATACCAGAGTAAAAGATAGCGGAAGTCTTAAGATAACATAGTTACAAACCAGTTGTTTTCAAACTTACAATACCATAAGTGTCATACAACCATAGTAGCGGGATAATATTACATTAACTTTATTTATCAAACAAACTAGTGCCTTGTCCAAAGACCATTCATCACTCCTCATTGTCATTGACTTCAAACATAGACATGTAGTAGGGACCAAAACAAGCCTGCGCATGCGACTCACCTACAACAAGGGTTAACAAACCCTGAGTACAAAGGTACTCAACAAGACTAACCCGACATAACGGGATGTAAGACTTTAGAGATGCAGGGGTTTGGGGCAAGGTAAGGATGTAGCAAGTTTCAAAAGTTCTTTGCCAAAAGCTTACTATTCTTCATTCTATTTTCAAGTTTTACCACTAAGTCCTTTTTGTTCATTATCTCAACTAAATATACATTTCCCATATTCCAATCATTCTCATTCCATTCTTTTCTCATATTTTAGTAATTCACCAGTCCTGCATTGCTTCTGTAATGAATCGAGTCTCCATATCCGTGGAGCACCGGCAATTCGAATTGATTCAAGTCCTAGCTGGGGATTCCTTATCACATGACATATGTAGAACTTAATCTTGCATATATCAACCTCGCTACCGGATCCTCCTATACTAAGCCGTCTCCACGCCACCCGAGAGCACATCACACCTCAAATCCGGCCACATTCTAGCCATGAGGGTACACGCTACTCCCGCCATCTCTCCACTCCCAGTGCATGGGCATTTGTCTTAGTATCGGATTAGCCAAAGTAGTCTTACCGGAGTATGTGACCAGTACTACAAAGTGTCTCGTTCAGAAGATCCACAATGAGTGGCCTTTAAGCGACATAGTCAGCAACATTACCCAAAAATTCAAGATAAGTCACCCGACTAGTCTCTAATTCATTCTATCTTCTTTCTTTCTTTGGCTAGTATGCCATCTTTGATTGTATCAAAACTTTTACTTTGAAAGCCTATCATAAAGCATACTAAGCATACTACGCTTTTATAAATGAAAACATCTTCAAGGATGGTAAACAATTATCAAGGTAGGTAATGCATCAAGTAGGTAACATTTGAATTAAACAACTTAATGCAATAAGTAATATAGGTGATAAACTTTTTAAAGTAAACAAGGTAATGGCTTAATGCATAAACTAGGGCTTGCCTTCGTTGACGATCTCAGGTTCCGGATCCGTACCACAATTATCGAATCCCATGACAACCGGGGATTCTTCTAGAACTTGCTCAACTAGAATCGTTTCACTCTCGGGTTCTACATGAAACGATAACATATGCCTTAACATGATGATAATGTAAACATGATGCTTTCATGGTACATGAAATGTAAAAACACCCCGCAGATGATTTTATTTCACGGTACAGTTGCAAGCCAACAAAACCAACTTGTAATCCTACCATCAAGAATCACACATGTGTCTTGACCAAATGGATCTTGAAACCCTACTAGTCACAAAACATGACCAAAACAAGATCCAACACTAATCAAACACTTAGGGTTTGTCTTTATTTATTTTTGAATTAATTTGGAATTAAGCCCAAAAATGAACTTGTTCCAAATGACCTGAAAATTTTATGTAAGATTCCTTATGACAAATTAGGGTACCAAAACAAATTTCATAAGTTTTGGAATTATACAGTGACCTACAAAAATCATGGAATTTGCATTTTTCAATTAATGGACTGAATATTTGAACATTAAAAATTTATTCAAATTTCAAGTTTCAAATTTTTAAATCATACTAGAACATGTACAAAAGCTACACACAAAATTTCAGAATTTTTGGAGCTATCATGAATTTCCTACAAATTTCCAAAGTTTCAGCACTATTCACAAATTCAGAAAATAAAAATCTTCACTGTTCTTCTTCCTCACTCGCACTGACAGGCTGACCCCACCCGTCAGTGACTCAAACATGTCATGACGGCGCTGCCCTCACTGACCAGCTGCAAAATGCACCGACGGTGACGCTCCGGCGAAGCTGACCTCACCAAAATGATCTACACCCTACTACGAACCCATCCCCATCCTTGGAATGGCAGAAGGTACACCGGAGAAGACCCCACGCTGGCCATTGCGGCATGAGCACGTTGGCTCATGGCATAACCCCGACAAGACTGTGGTAGAGTCAAAAGCGAAGTGAACTTCACGTTCAGTGGCTCACCACGGTCACGTCGGTGGGCTTGGTGAAGGCGGAGATGGTCTGGAATGGCCTAGCCACGTCGAGACGATGCTAGTGGAGCTCCGGCCGGGCTCGGGGAAGAAGCAGTTGCGCCAGGCGACTCCAGCCAACCCAAGTGGCATAGACAAGCCGTAGAGAGGCGCAAGGCCGAGGCGATCACGTAGGCATAGCTGGGCACGACAGATGCTGCTCGACGGAGGCTACGGCGAGCGGCGGAGCAAGCTGGTGGCGGAGCAGAGCAGAAGGGGAAAAACGGGAATGACGACGACGGCGGCTGCTATTTATAGCCGGGAAGGTGTTGCCCGGCGTCGACAGCGCACGCCCGCGCTCGCCACGGCACCGGCTGCGTGTCAACGTGCGAAGAAGCGGTGAAATCCGATCGGTGGTGACCTCCGCGTGGCGCCGGCGGCAAGCAGAGAGGTGGAGGTGATTTTTGAAATAATTACAGAACTACCACTGCATCCATTTTTCAAATTACTCACAAATTTTCTAAAGAAGTTGAAAATCTCCAAAAATGAAAGTTGTTCAATTTTTCAAACTCTACAACTTTGTTTCTAGAAATATTTTCAAATTCTGCCTCCATTTTGAAATTTGAATTTGGGGTGCATTTGAGCATTTGAATCATTTCAAAATTACTCCAAATTTTATATGTAAACTTGAAAAACTTTGAATACCAAAGTTGATCTACATAAAATAATGTCCAACTTTTCTTTTTGCCTCAACCCCAAATTCCACATGGATTTTGAATTAGTCAAAAGGGGCAAAAAGGACTTTTATAAATTGAATTTGAATTCAAATTTGATTTGTCTTCCTTTTACTTAAATTTTGATTTTTGACCAGTAACATGGCCCATTAGGGTTATTTGAGTCAAATGACACATGGCCTTACATGATCACATGAAATTTGACCCTTGTGGTTATGATCTTTATTTAGGGTTTTTGAAACACATCACATGAAATAACAACATTATGAAATAAACCTTATTTAGTGAATGCATTCAAAACTTTATACTATATGAATGCTTTGCAATGCACATGATGACATGTCAAATTTTAGTATTAGGTCAAAACACCAGAGGTGTTACAACCATAACCCTCTCTCTCCCTCATTCTCTCCCCTGACCTCTCTCTTTCTTTTTGTCTCACCAGGCAACACCGCACACCCACGCCTCTGTGCCACCCCATCACCCCTGCCGCACCACTCAGGTGGTGCCACATTGACCGTCGCCTTTCCCTCCATCGCCGATGGTCGGAGGAGCCTTGGCCGTCTCCCTTTCCTCTCTTTCCTCAGAGTTTCAAGGTACAAGTTGGTTTTTATCCCTAATCTTGCCCGATCTATGCAATAGAGTCATTTCTTAGGTAGATGTTTGTTCCTAGTTCTTGTGTGGTGGATATATATCGACTTGTGATGATTGGTTTGAATCGATTTGGTGATTCCCTGATTGAGGGTGTGCATAGCCTGTGCAGCGTGCTATGCACTGCATGGCAGTGCCGGGCAGCGGCAGTACCACGCTCAGAGCTATAGTGCCATGTGCAGTGCACTGCACCATAGTCCGTGACTCACCTCCTCAATTGATTTCATTCATCATAATATGCTATTTTCTCTTCACTATGCAGTCACTTATCTTCTCTACGTATTGTGTGCATAGATGGCAGATGATGGCAATGAGGAGAGGAGAAGCAAGAGATGGTTGGACCCTACTCTTGGAAGACAGAAGTAGCTATCTCGCCGTGGTGGTCATGGTGGTGTCAATGTTGGGTTGAGCCCTAGGGAGTTGGCTTGACGAGAAATGGAGATTGAGATGGCGAGGTGATCCATTCACCCTAATGCCTACCCAAGGACACCAGAGGAGCTGACTTTGCTTGACAATTCATATATGGTGCAGTATCCTAAGAATCCTTTTCAAGGGAGACCTTAGGACACTAGAGAAATAGAACGGTCCAACCACAAGAATCAGCACAAATCAGTGAGGGAAGCACGCTTCATTTATCCATATTCAATTTCTAGAGATTCTAGTATGGATTATAGGTTTTGGAACACCTTCCACTCTGTCTTTTACCTATCTATACTTTACAATGCTAAGAATTCCAAGATTATTAATATGAAGTATATTGATTGGGAGCACTTGGAGTCCAAGAGAGATAGGGACTTCAATCAAGCCATAACAATGTGGAAGAGGTTTAGTTTATATGATCTCATGGGCTTCAAGTATGATTGGAACACTAAGATTCTGCTTTAGTTTCTTGCCACATTCTATTGTGACAATTAGACATAGACACTTCATTGGATGACGGAGGGTCGGCACTACAAAGTTGACTTTGTCACTTTTCCATGCTTGCTGGGACATGGTGCTAAGGACATGGGTTTCTTAGAGATACATGATGAGTGCACCTTGACTAACAGAGAGATTGCCTTCATGTATGTGAACCATAATGTAGCTGATGGTTTGGTGAAGGGCCTCAAGAGCACCTATTACATTTTGAACAACCACTTTAGGCACACCATCAACACCAAGATTGGCTCAGCTACAAACCTCTTTGGATATGCGAGGAACATTTTTATTAGGTTTGGACCAGGAGGTGAGCCTTTCTTAGTTTCTCACTTTCTGTGGCATGAGCTTGGGATTGCATCTGAGGATGCTAGGAAGGCACTACCCTATGCACCATATGTGATATTTATCATTGAGAGGGTCACAAGGTATGTCTTCACCAAGGATGGATTACACGAGGCATACAGAGGTGAGAAGACTCACCACTGTATAGTTGTGAGATAGTCCCACAGTGCTACGGTGGTGCTTTAGCAGATATCCTGAGTGGTCCCACTCTTCCTCGCAGAGAAAGAAGAAGAAGAGCAAGATTGGTCAGTGGATGAAGGCCCTCTTTAGCTTGTGTACTTATGCAGAGATATAGCTTACTAGTCACGATTGGAGAACCATGAGTATAGGAAGAAGGCCGACCTTCCACCACTTTCACCACCTCAGCCACCTCTTAGGTTTGATAACCTACCTAGTCTCTCCAACACTGACTCTGAGGAGGCAGAGGATGAGGAGGATGAGATAGTGCCCGAGCCGACCCGATGTTCGACATGCTTTACTTCGACCTCTCAACATGGTGGCAGGCCTATGGTCTCTGATGATGATGATTGTTGACATTTCTTAACATTGCTACTAAAGATGGAGAATAGATTCCATCCCCAGCGATGGTGCCAGAAATGTTTATGGTATTTTAATGTGACTTAGAAAGATATGAAATTTTGTAAGCGCATAGAATACCATTGTAGCATTTCACCTAGGAGTATTCCAGGTATCCCATTTCACCCATTGACTTAGAAAGATAAGAAATTATGTAAGCGCAATGAATATCAATAGCTTATACTTATGATGGATCAATGAACTGACCACTAACTCTAAACAGGGGTAAGCCAAGAGATATAATAATATATGAATGATAAATGTAACACTCAGAGTACTCCATAATGGCAACAACAAGTCTAAGTAGAAACTAGAAAGGTTAATTCCTAAGTTATTCTAGTCACAAGTCAAAGCATACAATGATGTGCATATATACTTAGCAATAGCCAAAGACTACCTCTATATCTATGCATAAGGGACATTATGTAACACCCTAAAATTTGCAAGGTTTTAAAATAGGTAAATTGATTTAATTTGGTATTTTGTGAGCATTTAAATCTGGAAAAAATATATAATAAAATCTTTGTTAAAATTAAAATCAAATATAAGGATTAGCAATGTGTTTGTGCATACATCCTGGTGCATTGGAATTATTGGAATGTGTGGTGAAAGCATCTAGGCCCCTAGTTGGGTTTTGGTGATTAATGATAATACATGATTACTATGACTAACGTGTGTTTTGTAGAGGCAATTAAGTTAGGTCATGGTAATGGAGATCGATTGGGCAAACAAGGTGGTCATGCCCCTACGATGGAAATCATTTCAGTTTTCAAAGGATGGACTAGTTCTAAGTGTCGTTTGGAGTTGAAGAGACACTTAGAGTAGTTTAGGACTTTGTTTTTCCTTTGGCCATACTATTAAGGGGGGGATGGACGAGTAGCTTGACCTAGGTGAGTCTAGTGGGTTAGGTGTGGTGCACACTTGCTAAAACTAGCACTAGGTAGCTCCAAAATAGCCCTTAGATCTAATGGAGCAAACTTCATTCATGTATGATTGAGAGTTGGAAGTGAATGGAGGGTCAAATACTGACCAAACACTGGCGCAGAGTCCAGTCAGTTCATTTGACCAAGGTGATTTTGTCTAGTGTGACTGGACGCTGAGAGGTGAAGTGACCGGATGCTGAGGGCCAGCGTCTGGTCGACTCCAGTAAGGTTTCAGAGAGGGATAATCACAACCGGACACGTCCGGTCACACTTTAAACACTGGAGTTCGGGGTGAACTGACCGGTGCATCCGGTCAACATGACCGGAGCGTCCGGTCACCCCGCAGAGGCACATAATGGTTCATTTTTCAGCCGGTGTTACAAATACTACCTCCACCCATGTGTGGGGGTACTTTTGCTCATTTCAATAGCTGAGAAACACCTTTGAGAGTGCCAAGAAGAGCAAGGTCCTAGTGAGGTGATTGAGATTTGAGAATCCCAAAGAGAGCCCTCATTAGTGAGATCAAGAGTAGCAAAGTGTGCATCCACCCTTCCCATTAGGCTTGTCGTGGTCAAGTGAGAGTCCATACTTGTTACTCTTGGTGATCGCCATCACCTAGACAACTTGGTGGTGATTGGGAGCTTGGTGATCATCCGGCAGAGCTTGTGGATGACCCAACTCAAGTTGTGAGCGGTTATGGGTGATTCACCATGATGGAGTGTCAAAGAATCAACACGTAGAGAGCACTTGATCCTTACACGGATCAAGGGGGAGCTACACCCCTATGCGGGTGCTCCAACGAGGACTAGTGGGGAGTGGTGACTCTCCGATACCTTGGCAAAACATCACCGCGTTCCTCCTTCTCTCTTTACTTTGAGCAATTCAATTCTTGTCATTTATATTCATAGAATTGCCATGCTAGAGTAGGATTGGAACATAGGTTGCTAAACTTTTGTGCCTTAGATCAATAGAAACACTTTCTAGGCACAAGGGGTTAATTGGGATAACCATAGGACTTAATTATTGCAAAAAAATTTAGAATTAGCCCAATTCACCCCCCCTCTTGGGCATCTTGATCCTTTCAATTAGTATCAGAGCCTTGTGCTCACATATTTAGGCTTAACCACCTAGAGAAAGATGTCTCATGGGGATGGACCTCCTCCTATCTTTGAAGGGGATGATTTTCCTTATTAAAAAATCCGCATGGAGGCATACTTAGAATCTCTAGATGTTGGAATACTTAGAGCCACCTCACAAGGTTTCCCAAAGCCTCAGGATGTCGTGCACCCACAAGGTGATGAGTTGAATTACGAAAAATGGAATGCAAAGGCTAGAAACACCATCTTTAGAGACCTTTGCAATGATGTGTTCAACCGGGTGAGGAACCACTAAGACGCCCATGCACTATGGTCGGACATTTGTGCGCTCCATGAGGGAACAAAGAGTGAGCGTGAGAAACACTATCATCTTGTCATGAAAAAGCTTAACTCTTTTGAAATGCTTCCTAAAGAATGTGCTAATGAGACATACTCAAATTTGAATGTTCTTGTAGAGGAAGTCAATGGGCTTGGACTCACTCAAATGCAACCATCCGATGTTGTAAGAAAGATTTTGAGTGTCCTCCCCATTAACAAATATGGGCATATTGTGACCGTGCTTCATCAAGGTGATCTTTCCACTGCTACACCAACACAAATCTTGGGAAAGATCAATGCTCATGAGATGTACATGCACATCACACCACAAGATGGCTCATCCTCTACTAAGAATAAAGACAAGGACTTAGCATTCAAAGCTAGTCAAGAGAAGGGCAAAGCAAGACTTGAGTATGAGAGCTCAAGTGATGATGAAGTTGATGATGCAAGTCTTGCTCTCATGGTGATAAAAACCGCCAAAATGCTAAAGAAGCTCAACAAGAGTGGCATCAAGTTTTATGGCAAGAAGAAGAAGTTCTTCACAAGCTCTAGAAGGAAGACAATCTCCGAGATGGATTGCTACAATTGTGGAGAACTTGGTCATCTAGCACACCAATGCACCAAGCCCAAGAAAGACAAGTTCAAGAACAAGTACAAGGGCAAGAAAGATGACTCAAGTAATGAAGAAGAAGATGAGAAGAAGAAAAACAAGCCATACAAGAAGAGAGATGGCAAGAAGAAGGACTTCCACAAGAAAAAGAGTGGAAAGGCATACATCGTCGGTGATTGGCTCACGAACATTGATTCATCTAGTGGCTCATCCAATGATGATAGTGACAACGAGAAGGTGGCCGCCATTATCATTGACTCTTCATCATCTTCACTACTACCACCTCCATCATCCTCTACACACCTATGCCTTATGGCCAAGGGTGAATGCAAGGTATCAAATGATGATGATAGTAGTGGTGATGAACATGCTAGTAATGATGATAGCGATAGCGATGATGATGAATATGAATCACCTTCTTATGATGATCTTGCTAGGTTGCTAAAACAATACACTAAGATCATTATAAAGACTAGAGCTAAGAATAAAAAGCTAGAAGCTAAGAATGATTCACTTTTAGCAAAATGTGATATAGCGGAAAAGGCTAGTGTTGAGCTTAGAGAAGCAAATGATGCTATATCATCCAAACTCAAGGAGCTCAAATCTTCTAAGAAAGAGCTTAAAGATAAACATGATAAACTTGAGAGGATACACAATGAGCTCATCACTAACCATAACAAGCTAAAAGAAGAATATACAACTCTAAAGATCAATCATGATAATTTTGTTATTGCTCAAGAATTCTTATCCAATGGGCCACATGATGCTACTAATGATATTGCTAAGATTGATATAGCTACATCATGTGATGATTTGATCATTGAGAGCATTGAGCAAAGTTCTAGTAGCAAGGGCAAGCAAGTGGTTGAGGCCGATGATTATGATGGGTTTGTCAAGATCACGAATGACAATGAAAAACTCAAGAAAGATCTTGAAGAAATCAAAAGCCAAAACACTATTGTGCTAGAAACTCTTAGTCATGATGGTGATTTGATGCTTGAGAATGAGAAGCTAAAAGAAGAGAACAAGAAGCTCAAGGAAGAGAAAAACAATGATGCTCTCAAGGAAGAGAACAAGAAGCTCAAGTTGGAGAAAGAGCATCTCAAGATTAGTTTGAGCAAGTTCACAAGAGGCAAGCATCTTCAAAGTGAGCTACTAATGAACACCATCATGAAGATGGATAGAAGTGGCATTAGGTACTTGGCAAACCATGAGAAGAAGGCTCAAGCTCAACAACAACACAAATCAAAGCCAAAGCCAAAGAGATGTTTTGAGTGTGGACAAGAAGGCCACTTTGCCCATGAGTGCCAAACACCACCACCACAACCCTTGCCCAAGCATGCTAGACCTTTTTCCTTCAATGCTCACTACATGCTTAGAAAGGATTCTAGTGGGAAAATGAAAGTCATGTTCTTAGGACCTCCCAACAAGAATAGGCCTAAGAAAATTTTGGTAGCAAAGTCACTTGTTGAGAAGGTGAAGGGCCCTCAACAAGTTTGGGTTCCTAAAGCTTGATCTCTTGTGTGTAGGTGAACTACAAGACCGGTGGAAGTCATTGGGTTATTGATAGTGGTTGCACACAACATTTGACCGGTGATCCTTGTATGTTCACCTCACTAGATGAAGAAGTAGATAGACAAGAAAGAATCACATTTGGAGATAATTCAAATGGCAAGGTTAAAGGATTGGGCAAAGTGGCAATATCAAATGATCATTCTATCTCAAATGTGCTATATGTTGCTTCATTGAGCTTCAACATGCTATCCATTGGACAATTGTGTGATCTTGGCTTCCAATGCTTGTTTACTAAGAAGGAAGTTGTTGTATCTAAGAAGGATGATGATCAAGTGATATTCAAAGGATTTAGATACAACAACCTATATCTAGTGGACTTCACCTCTGAAGATGCAAATTTGAAGACTTGCCTATTCACCAAAACAACACTTGGGTGGCTATGGCATAGAAGACTTGCTCATGTTGGGATGATCTCACTCAAGAAGCTAATGAAGAATGATTTGGTGAGAGGGTTGAAGGATGTGAAGTTTGAGAAGGACAAGCTTTGTAGTGCATGTCAAGCTGGCAAGCAAGTTACAAATACTCATCCAACCAAAGCTTTCATGTCAACCACAAGAGTGCTTGAACTCCTTCACATGGACTTATTTGGACCAACAACATACAAGAGTTTGGGAGGAAATCTTTATTGCCTTGTGATTGTTGATGACTATTCAAGATACACATGGGTATTCTTCCTTCATGATGAATCCGAAGTTGCATCTTGCTTCAAGAAGTTTGCCAAGAGAGCACAAAATGAATTTGAAGTGAAGCTCAAAAAGATTAAAAGTGACAATGGGAAAGAATTTGACAACACCAACATTGAAGCCTATTGTGATGAAGTTGGGATCAAGCATGAGGCCTCCGCAACATATACTCCTCAACAAAATGGTGTAGTTGAGAGAAAGAACCAGACATTGATCACTCTTGCAAGAATAGTGCTAGATGAGTACAACAGCCTGGAAGCTCTATGGGCGGAAGCTATCAACACCGCATGCTATGCATCCAACCGCCTATTCCTTCAAAAGTTCCTTGGCAAGACACCTTATGAGTTGCTCAATGGGAAGAAGCCGGACATCTCCTTCTTTAGGGTGTTTGGTTGCAAATGCTATATCTACAAGAAGCAACAACACCTAGGGAAGTTTCAAAGACATTGTGATATTGTTTTCTTGTTGGTTACTCATCAAAGTCTAAAGCATATAGAGTATTTAATCATGCCACTAGCTTGGTTGAAGAAACATATGATGTGGAATTTGATGAATCTAATAGCTCCCAAGGAGCACATGAGAATCTTGATGATATAGGTGATGAACCATTGAGGGAGGCTATGAAGAATATTCTGGTTGGAGACATCAGGCCTAAAGATGATGTATAAGTGATTGATCCACCTTCTTCATCAAGTGTGCCACAAGATGGTGATAAAGATTGGAGAGTAGAAAATGAAGATACTCATGTCTCCCATGATCAAATGGTGGTACAAGCACAAGATGTTGATGCTCCACAACCTCCTCTTCAAGTGGTTAATAGAAGAAATACACCTCTACTACAAGATCATCCACAATATCTCATCATAGGGAGTCCATCAAATGGTGTAATGACTCGCTCACAAAAACTTGCTTCATTTATTGCTCATCACTCTTTTGTCTCTTGCTTTGAGCCTACTAAGGTAGAAGAAGCTCTTCAAGATCCAGATTGGATAAATATAATGCATGAAGAGTTGAACAACTTCACCCGCAATGAAGTTTGGACTCTTGAAGAGCGACCAAAAGGTCCAAGAGTCATTGGAACAAAGTGGGTGTTCTGCAACAAGCAAGATGATCAAGGCATAGTTTTGAGGAACAAGGCAAGACTAGTTGCAAAAAGGTTCTCTCAAGTTGAAGGTTTGGATTTTGGAGAGACCTTTGCACCTATTGCAAGACTAGAAGCCATTCATATCCTCCTTGCATAAGCATCACATCATGAAATTAAATTATATCAAATGGATGTGAAAAGTGTATTTTTAAATTGCTTTATTAATGAACTAGTCTATGTTGATCAACCTCCTGGGTTTGAAGACTCTAGATATCCTAATCATGTTTATAGGTTGTCCAAGGCATTATATGGGCTTAAGCAAGCCCGAAGAGCTTGGTATGAGCGCCTTCGGGACTTCCTCATTAAGAAGGGCTTCACCATTGGGAAGGTCAACACCACACTATTCACCAAGAAGCTTGATGGGCATATCTTCATTTGTCAAGTGTATGTTGATGATATCATATTTGGATCATCAAATAAAGATTCTTGCAAAGAGTTTGGTGAATTGATGTCGAAGGAGTTCTAGATGTCAATGATTGGTGAGCTTACATTCTTTCTTGGTTTTCAAGTCAAGCAAATGAGAGAAGGGATTTTCATCTCTCAAGAGAAATATACAAATGATCTTCTCAAGAGATTCAAGATGGATGAATGTAAGCCAATCAAGACACCAATGCCAACTAATGGACATCTCGGCCTAGATGAGGGAGGTAATACGGTTGATCAAACTCTCTACCACTCTATGAATGGTAGCTTGTTATATTTAATCGCATCTAGGCCCGACATCATGTTTTAGTGTGTGTATGTGTGTTAGATTTCAAGCTAATCCTAAGGAAACTCATATGGTTGCCATTAAAAGAATCCTTAGGTATCTTAAGCACACACCAAGCATTGGCCTTTGGTATCCCAAAGGAGCTAGATTTGAATTAATTGGCTATTCCAATTTGGATTATGCCAGGTGCAAAGTTGATAGAAAAAGCACATCTAGAGGGTGCCATTTGCTTGGTAGATCACTTGTGTCTTGGTCCTCGAAGAAATAAAATAGTGTGGCCTTGTCCATCGCCAAAGCAGAATACATTGCCGTGGGTACTTGTGCATAAATTCTTTATATGAAACAAACTTTGCTAGACTGTGGTGTAGTTCTAGAAAAAGTACCTCTTTTGTGCGACAATGAAAGTGCGGTAAAACTTGCAAATAATCTAGTTCAACACTCTCGCACCAAGCACATAGATATCCACCATCACTTTCTTAGAGATCATATTGCAAAGAATGATATTTCACTAGAAGGTGTAAGGACCGAGGTTCAATTGGCGGATATCTTCACTAAACCACTAGATGAGGCAACATTTTGTAGATTACGGAATGAGATCAATGTTCTTGATTTTAGCAACTTTACTAAAAGATGAGCTTATGTTGTCCCTTGCTTCGCATTGTAATATACAACATGTTTAATCTTTGGTAATGCATATAGGGCTTGTCTAACATGGTTAAGATAACCACCAAAAAGCATGTGAAGAAGCTTACCTTGGATCAAACTTGACAAGCAACTAGATTTACTTTCAAGTATTGCATTGCATATGCATGAATGTTGCTTTGTCGTTTATCTTCAATTGCCCTCTTATTGCCTATTTTCTTAAAAAGAATTATAGCTTAAGGCAAAATATTTTTGAAAAACATGAGGGTTTGAGAGAGGTCACTCACATCAGTCCCAATTGGTGTTTATTTGGATCTAATTGAAGTTGGGACTTGATTGGGAACAGGCAGCACGAAGGACTTTGAAGATTTGCTGGAAAAAGAGTGACCGGACGCTAAAATAGTGTTCTCCCAGTGTCCAGTCAGATGGCGTTCCAGCGTTCGGTCAAGCGAAGAAGACAAAATTAGGATCAACCGGACTCTGGCTGCTTCAAGTTAGTGGGGATCGGACGCGTCCGATCATGATTCCAGGGGTTTTGGACATCTCTGGAATCGACCGGACGCTGGGTGGCAGCGTCCGGTCGCTGCCATCAGAGCGTCCGGTCAGTAGAAAACATGTGGGATTTAATTTCTTTTCTCCGTTTCCTTTTCTGACATGTTGGGGGACCCTCATATAACCCAACTCGCCGTGTGTGCTTTTGACCTAACCCGCCGACTTTGCCGTGCTGCCATGCTTCCTTACTCGCGCTGCATTGGCCGAGCCGCCACCTCCAGCACCGCCATCTTGCTCCACCGCGCCCGCACTAACCTCCCCATGCCAGTGCCTCCTCCACAAAGTGGCCGAGCTCATGCCATGGCACTCTCGCACCCTAGCCGCCGAGCTCGCCAGCACCGTAGCCATGCTTGCCCTAGCTACGCCGCCGTCTTGCTCCACACCGCCGCATAGCGCCTCCCTGCTCTCCTGAGCCATGGTGCCCCCACAGCAGTAGCGCCGCCCATGCCTATCACCACCAAGGCCCTACCCTAACGCTGCCTATGCCCACATCACCTATCCATGGTCGTTTCCTTGCCGCATTGCAACCCTAACCCTAGCCGATTCGGTGGTTCCTCGCGTGTCATTCCTCTTCTCTTCGAATCATCGGTTCTTTAGGTAGCAAGCCCTTGGTTCTAATTTCACACCTAATTGCTTGCTTTCTTAGGGTTTCGCATCTCTAGATGTTTATTGTTATAATTTATAAATCCAATCTATTCTAATGTGTAGCAAGTCGGTGTTTCTAAGGGCCAAGCTCGTGAGTATGGATCGAGGTCAAGCCTCAGAAGTGATAGTTCGCAGTTGTTTCTTGTCAGCGGCAGTTGTTCTTTTCAGATCCTTTAGATGGCTCGTGTTAAGAATGCCGGAGGTGTTCTAGGTGATGAGGATCCGAGGCGTCTGCCTCGCTTGCCTGCAGATCCAAAAGGCAAGGTGACAAAGAAGCTAGCAACAAGGAAGCACAAGTACCCTGATGTAGATACAGCGTGAGTAGCCATAGTTGTAGAGGCCACAGAGCATGCAGAGAGAGGAGGTGCTTGCAGTGGTGTTGTTATTGCAGATTAGCTTCCACCAGCGATAAGAGATGCACTTGAGCAAGTTGAGTGCCATCATGGTAGTCCAGCTAGGACTATCAAGGTTGCGGGATGGCGAGTTGTCTTGGATGAGAGTCAGCCTCAGGGGGAGTCATAGCATGAGCCATAGCCAGCAGAGCAGACTCAGGAGGGAGAGCAGGATGAGGATACAGAGTAGGCAACTCAGCCACAGTTATGCCGCTCTGGTCATACCCGTGCTCTAGTCACACCGAGGACAGATACACAGCAGAGGGGTTCTCATCCACCACCCAGACCATAGGGTCTGCCTCTAGTGACGCATCTAGATCTGAGGGCTGCCATGGCCAAGCAGGTGTAGCAGCTTAGGTTTGTGGACTTTGAGCAGTGGTTCCCACAAAGGAGGGATGACAGAGCTTTAGAGGGCTTCTACACACCACTGCAGGAAGACTTCTACAATGCATATCTTAACAGTGGGGCACTATTCAGATCACAAAGGGTGTGCAACATTGAGTCCATAGTTGCAACAGCCAGAGAGCATATTCGCCCCTACCTTGCATATCTACTAGGGCTGATAGATTTACTTGGACGGACATGCTTATATGTTCCATCTTAGGTCCATCAGTTCTATGCTACACTCTAGATTGACCCACAGCACAGATATATTCACTTTGCATTCAGAGGCAGAGATTACAGGCTGACGAGCACTAGTGCCAGGGAGATTCCCAGGCTTTAGGAGCAGCTCGTCAGGCTACATGAGGTTTGCTATGGACAGACAGCACCTCCTAGACGCCCTCAAGGCGGTATGGTACCTCCTACAGATCTAGTCCACCACTGCTTCAAAGAGCCTTTTGGCGGGGGGTCGAGCAGGACTCCCAATGATCTCACTCCTACAGCTAGAGTGCTGGATACTATTATGAGGAGGACACTGATTCTGAGGATGGGGTATTGCGAGGGCTTGACTCGCATTCAGTTATGGCTTCTCAACTCTCTGATGCAGCAGACGGTATTTGATATTTGGGATCTCCTTCTGTCAGAGATGGAGGATACTATTACTGAGGGGTTCAGAGGTCATCGACAGTTGCCCTATGCCCATTGTATCACATTTCTTATTCATGGGGTAGTTACAGTGAGGACGCCTGAGATGCTAGCTGAGTACAATGGTGCTACTATAGAGTTCCCTACATACAACCTGACTCAAATGATCCGCCATATTACACCGAGTGCACCTAGCTAGCCACGCCATCATCCAAAGGTGCTAGAGACTGTAGCCCAGCAGGATGATACTATCAGGGGCACATCAGCTATTGAGGAGGAGTAGTTAGATGCTCAGCAGGAGGGGATGGTCGAGAGTGACCCAGTGACAGCTTAGATGAGGACTACCGGGACATTCCTCAGATGCCTGCATGTCGACATGACCATGAGGCCGGTAGCTCCAATTCAGCTCCACCTGCAACATAGATAGACCCCACTCTACTTGCTATCCTTGAGCGGATGAGGCAGGATAGGCTCGCCAGGCTCAGGAGACCGCTGCCACTTTTGCACAGTTCCAGACTCGGTAGGACGAGTTCCAGCGATAGCAGCTGGCTATGTAGCAGCAAACGTGGGCGCTACAGCAGCAACAACAACTTGGGTTTATGCAACATGTTGTGACAGCTATTGGGGCTCCACCGCCACAGCCTTCACCCTAGCTTGATCAGACTGCCACCGCTTCAATGACTCCAGTGTTACAGCCTAGTGGGCTTCAGAGTCAGGGATAGCCACCAGCATAGTTTGCTTCACCTACAGAGTAGGTGTCCTAGTGGTTTGCCTCGCCAGTGCTAGCCCCATAGTTCACACCTCTTTAGACGGGCTTCACACCAACTGAGACTTCCTCACTGCTAGTGCTAGAGACTATAGTGTCCAGGAGCCTTGGAGCTTCCTTCAGTGAGTTGATAGGGTAGCCTACTCCACAATATCTACATGTCCTAGGTCCTTCCATAGTTGCACCTATTACCGGGACTACAAAGATGCTCCCTTCCTTAGTGGCATCATTAGAGCCACCTACATCAGTCATAGCAACACAGTCTACAGCAGCTCCAGTCCCTAATCCGACCTAGACTGCTTCAACATCGCTTCCAGCTACAGAGGGTCAGACTGCTCAGAGTTCAGGGTCTGATGATGATGGCACTCAGTTCCAGCTCGCTCCTCGTACCTCAGTGCCCGGCTCATCCGCTACAGCCCCACCGACTGACCCTTAGGTTTTGGTGTTTGACGCCAAAGGGGGAGAGGGTTCGAGTATGTTAGTATTTATGTGATAATGATATCTATGTGATCATGATATATGACATGTGTGCTCTCTACTTTGGATTATTTATATGTCATATCACTTGTGTTGTGCTCATTTGCTTTTGCTTCCGCGTTTTTACTCTGATGCAAATGAGCTTTATTACTTGTACTCATGCTTATTTTATATCTTTTGAGTACATCATGTTGCCTTGGGTCATATAAGCTTGCCTAACACTTTTGTTCTTATTGCTAAAAGCTTATATGAACCAAGCATGTTAAAAACCTCATCTCTTTCACATACTCGAGGTGGTATTGTCATCAATCACCAAAAAGGGGGAGATTGAAAGCATCTAGGCCCCTAGTTGGGTTTCGGTGATTAATGACAATACGTGATTACTATGACTAACATGTGTTTTGTAGAGGCAATTAAGTTAGGTCATGGTAATGGAGATCGATTGGGCAAACAAGGTGGTCATGCCTCTATGATGGAAATCATTTTGGTTTTCAAAGGATGGACGACAAGGTTAAGGATGGACTAGTTCTAAGTGTCATTTGGAGTTGAAGAGACACTTAGAGTAGTTTAGGACTTTGTTTTTCCTTTGGCCGTACTATTAACGGGGGTATGGACGGGTTGCTTGACCTAGGTGAGTCTAGTGTGTTAGGTGTGGTGCACACTTGCTAAAACTAGCACTAGGTAGCTCCAAAATAGCCCTTAGATCGAATGGAGCAAACTTCATTCACGTATGATTGAGAGTTGGAAGTGAATGGAGGGTCAAATACTGACCGAACGCTGGCGCAGAGCCCACTCAGTTCATTTGACCAAAGTGATTTCATCTGGTGCGACCGGACGCTGAGAGGTGAATTGACCGGACGCTGAGGGCCAGCGTCCGGTCGACTCTAGTAAGGTTCCAAAGAGTTAAAATCATGACCTGACGCGTCCGGTTAGTGCTGACTGGACGCTGTCCAGCATTCGGTCACACTTTAAACACTGGAGTTTAGGGTGAACTGACCAGTGCATCTGGTCAACATGACCGGAGCGTCCGGTCACCCCACAGAGGAACATAACGGTTCATTTTTCAGCTGGTGTTATAAATACCACCTCCACTCATGTATGGGGGTACTTTTGCTCATTCTAATAGCTGAGAAACACCTTTGAGAGTGCCAAGAAGAGCAAGGTCCTAGTGAGGTGATTGAGATTTGAGAATCCCAAAGACAGCCATCATTAGTGAGATCAAGAGTAGCAAAGTGTGCATCCACCCTTCTCATTAGGCTTGCCGTGGTCAAGTGAGAGTCCGTGCTTGTTACTCTTGGTGATCACCATCACCTAGATGGCTTGGTGGTGATTGGGAGCTTGGTGATCATCTGGCGGTGCTTGTGGATGACCCAACTCAAGTTGTGAGCGGTTGTGGGTGATTCACCACGATGGAGTGTCAAAGAATCAACCCATAGAGAGCACTTGATCCTTGTGTGGATCAAGGGGGAGCTGCACCCTTGTGCGGGTGCTCCAATGAGGACTAGTGGGGAGTGGCAAGTCTCCGATACCTCAGCAAAACATCGCCACGTTCCTCCTTCTCTCTTTACTTTGAGCATTTACTTTGAGCAATTCAATTCTTGTTATTTACATTCATAGAATTGCCATGCTAGAGTAGGATTGGAACATAGGTTGCTAAACTTTTGTGCGTTAGATTAATAGAAACATTTTCTAGGCACAAGGGGTTAATTGGACTAACCATAGGACTAAATTATTGCAAAGAAATTTAGAATTAGCCCAATTCACCTCCCCTCTTGGGCATCTTGATCCTTTCATGTGGCTTTGTCTAAAATTCAAAATGATTCAAATGGATTTGAGAAACATTTTAAAAAAAACTTAACTTCCCCTCTCTCCCCTCTCACTACAAGATTTTCGGTCTACTGCAACGCCGAAGAATTGCAACGTAGAAAATTTGGTTGCCAGAGATTGTTGTATTACAACCATTCTAAAAAATGGTAGCGATACATGCCTTTAATACAACGGTTTTCAAGATGTTGCAAAGCTCTGTTGCATTTGGTGGACGATATTGCAATGGTGAAAAATAGTTGCAGTAGACTTGATTTTGGTTGCAATTGTGTGGTAGTACTGCAACTACATTTACGTTAGTTGCATTTGGTTTTGACTATTGCTACGGTTTTTTTGTGTTGCATAAAATTTGACAAGCGTTGCAAATGCTAGATACTTAATGCAACGAGAACTCTTGGAGGTGAAGCAAAAGTGGGGGTCAATTGCAACCTTTTTTGGCAGTTGCAATATACTTTGATATTGTTGCAAGTGCTAAATTTTATTGCAACGAAATCTATGGGGTTGAAGCGAAAATTGTGTTCAAGTGCAACGCTTATTTTTGGTTGCAATATACTTTGATAATTGCAACGAATTTAAAACTTAAAAAAAGTATGGAAAGAAAAGAATTGGGGACGCATATATTAAAATTAAAAAGTGCTCCCCACAGGATTCGAACCATGGAGCTCTGGTTCAGATAAAACCTTCTCCACCACTGCGCTATGTAGGTGTGTTCGTTGTAACTCAGGTTTTAATTTATTTGATATGATTGAAGACCTTATGAGTTATAAAACGCCCCAACCCTGGCCCCATCTCGGCATCTCCGTCCTTATGCCTGGTGTCTGAAACTTTCTGTTAAGTAGTAGTTGCTGTTAAGTACTTGATGTTAAGTATGCGTGGATGTTAATTAGTACTTGAAGTTGTACCGGGGTGGTTGGTCACTTTGTTAGCGATAGTAAATGCCTGACCGTGCACCATCGGTCACATGCACTACGCCAGATTCGTACCGTAGGAACGGGAGCGTTTTTACTGTAGGGGCGGCTGGGGTTGGGGGCGCCCTTACAGTGGGCATCCTCGGGCCCCAGTAGCCCAGCCGCCCCTACAGATGGCACTGTAGGGGCGGCTGGTAACCTGAGCCGCCCCTACAGTTGGGGCTGATCTGTAGGGGCGGCTCAATCACCAGCCGCCCCTGTAGTGCCCAACTGTAGGGGCGGCTGAATCACCAACCGCCCCTACTGATGGCGCACAAATAAATAGCAGCCAAAATTTGAAAGGTTCAAATTTAGTCAAATAATAAGATGACCAAAATAAAAGTTGTAGATCTTGATGAGTTGAATAACTTTTGTATTCATCACTTTTACATCTGAAATCATTTAGGGTTTGAAAATTTGGTTTGAACTTGTCAAATTTCAAATTTTAAAATGTGTAAAACATTGTCACATCCAAGTTTGATCAAACGTAAATGCTGAAGCATAATTTTAAAAATTTTTAGAAAAAAAACATCACATTTGGAGTTAGTATGAGGGAGAAAAACTAGTTACAAAGTTTACCCACAGATTAAAAAGAGAAATCACACTGTTCTAGACGATCCTTACATGATCATAGTGAACAGTGTGATTTCTTTTTTTAATCTGTGGGTCAACTTTGTAACTAGTTTTTCTTTCTCATACTAACTCCAAATCTGATGGTTTTTTTTCCTAAAAATTTCTAAAATCATTCTCTATCAATTTATTTTGTTGGTTTTGTCAATATATACATATGAAAAGTTTGAGCAATTTAAAATTTGAATTTCAAAAAAATACAACTTCAGACAAGATTTTGGTACCCCAAATGATTTCAGCTGAAAAAGTGATAAATACTATAGTTGAATAACTTATCAAGATCTACAATTTTTGTAATTGTCATTTCTTCATATGACAAAGTGGTACTGATATTGTTCACAAATGTGACATATCTCTCGTAAGGTTTTATAAACTATATGAGACATGTGTAAGATTAGTGAATAATGTGTACTAAGAATTTGTCAAATGAAGAAATGACCAAAATAAAAGTTACAGATATTCATGAGTTGAATAACTTTGGTATTCATCACTTTTTATGTTGAAATCAATTTGGGTCTCAAATTTTGGTTCGAACTTGTCGTTTTTCAAAATTTTAATTTTAAAAGGTTCAAATTTTATCAAATAACAAGATGACTAAAATAAAAGTTGTAGATATTAATGAGTTGAACAACTTTGGTATTCGTCACTTTTTATGTTGAAATCATTTTGGGTCTCAAATTTTGGTTCGAATTTTTCATTTTTTAAAATTTCAAATTTAAAAGGTTCAAATTTAGTCAAATTATAAGATGACCAAAATAAAAGTTGTAGATCTTGATGAGTTGAACAACTTTTGTATTCATCACTTTTACATCTGAAATCAATTAGGGTTTGAAAATTTGGTTTGAACTTGTTAAATTTTAAATTTCAAATTTTAAAATATGTAAAACATTGTCACATCCAAGTTTGATCAAACGTAAATGCTGAAGCATGATTTTAGAAATTTTTAGAAAAAACAACCATCACATTTGGAGTTAGTATGAGGGAGAAAAACTAGTTACAAAGTTTACCCACATATTAAAAAGAGAAATCACACTGTTCTAGATGATCCTTATATGATCATAGTGAACAGTGTGATTTCTTTTTTTAATCTGTGGGTCAACTTTGTAACTAGTTTTTCTTCCTCACACTAACTCCAAATCTGATGATTTTTTTTCCTAAAATTTTCTAAAATCATTCTCTATCAATTTATTTTGTTGGTTTTGTCAATATATACATATGAAAAGTTTAAGCAATTTAAATTTTGAATTTCAAAAAAATGCAACTTCAGACAAGATTTGGTACCCCAAATGATTTCAGCTGAAAAAGTGATAAATACCAAAGTTGAATAACTTATCAAGATCTACAACTTTTGTTTTGGTTATTTCTTCATATGACAAAGTGGTACTGACATTGTTCACAAATGTGACACATCTCTCATAAGGTTTTATAAACTATATGAGATATCTGTAAGATTAGTGAATAATGTGTGCTAAGAATTTGTTAAATGAAGAAATGACAAAAATAAAAGTTGCAGATATTCATGATTTGAACAACTTTGGTATTCATCATTTTTTATGTTGAAATCAATTTGGGTCTCAAATTTTGGTTCGAACTTATAGTTTTTCAAAATTTTAAATTTAAAATGTTCAAATTTTGTCAAATGACAAGATGACTAAAATAAAGTTGTAGATATTAATGAGTTGAACAACTTTGGTATTCATCACTTTTTATGTTGAAATCATTTTGGGTCTCAAATTTTGGTTCGAACTTGTCATTTTTTAAAATTTCAAATTTGAAAGGTTCAAATTTAGTCAAATGACAAGATGACCGAAATAAAAGTTGTAGATCTTAATGAGTTGAACAACTTTAATGTTTATCAAATTTTTATTTGAGATCATTTGGTGCCTCAAAATTATTTTAGTAGTTTTGATTTTAATTTTTTAAAATTTAAATTTTTTTCCCCATTTTTAAAGGTTCAATTTTACAATTTTAAACTGTTGTATCTCTACTATAATTGAAAACTTGAGACTCATCATGGAGGCTTCAACGCTCCCGTCCGTATAAAAGGAAACAGATTTTTGTTTCCGAAAAAAAATCGAGAGGTCGGGCGTGCTTGCACGCGCTTCCTGCGCCGGCGGCAGCCCCTGCGTGCGCTCGCCCCTGGGCGGAGCGGCAGCAGTGTTGGGCGGGGGCTAGGCAAGGCCGGCGCGGCCGTGCCCGTGGCAGCAGCTGCAGTGGTCAGGACCCGTGCTCCCGTGGGCGGCGGTGGCGGTAGCACCTGCGGCAGGCTGGGGCGGCCCAGATCCACTCGCCCGCGAGATGTCGGAGATCCTCACGCCTAACCGCCTGACCGCCCACCGCATCCGCGCACCTTCTTCCCCGTGTCCGCTCCCCGCCGCAGTTGCACTCCCGCCTCCCTCCATGGGCACGTCGAGGCGGAGCAGGACACAACGTCCTGGTAACTGGAAATCGCCCCTGGCCATTTTTCCTCTTCTCCTGACTTTTGTTTCTCCCAATCCCAAATTGCCAAACCCTAGCAAACGAGCAGTGACCGACTTAGGTGAGGCGATGGTGTGCCGGGAAGGTGTTGACCGGACTCCGGAGTGCCAAGTGTGCAGGGTCTTGGGCTGGGCGGCTACCGGACAACCGTGTGGAGGGAGGGCTGCCGGTGGTTGTGCCTGGCGCCGGCGGCCGAGCGAGGAGCGACGAGCGCAGGCTGCAACGGATCTCCGACCAGGGCTTGCCGGCAGCGGCGTAGCACGCCTGTGCACCATCTGCCAAGCACGGGCGGCTCGAGGACGACGATCGTGCACAGTGAGCAGGCAAGTCTCAGTTAATATAGTTTCTGATTTTGCTGGAAATAACTGCCATGGCTATGTTTTTTCTTGATAAGAGTAAGTGTTTTTAACCTATAGTAATAGAAAATGATATAACCATGAGGTGCCTCATCTCTGGTGAACGTTCGATATTTCTCAATAGGTTGATGAAGTTCAACTGCACATGGTGCTAAGAGGACTTTCATAAAATAGGAAAAAGGCAAAGGGGAAAAAGGTTCACAACTATCTCTAATCTGAAGTGTTCTTATATAATATACGTTGCAATTATTTCTCCGTCAGCATTAGTTGAAAACAATGAAATTGATGTCGGTACACTGAGAATGGGAGGGGACAGCAGCCAATGAAATTGATGTCGGTACACTCAACAAGGAAGTATCTAAACAAATTTGGACAGAGATAATTTGGGCATATTATTGTGAGTAGATCACATTAGTTGAAAACAAAATACTTTTGAAGGCATAAATACTCTAATTGTTTGAAAACAGAAAACTTTTGAAGGTATAAATACTGGCTTACTGCTACTTACTGTTTAGTTTGACGTTAGTGTCACTTATGACTGCTTAGATTACAAGTCAATTATGCCTTCTTTTGAGTGTCCACTGCTCTTGTGACAGCTTCTGGATTGCTTCAGATACTGACATGGAACATCAGTGTCGACTATCTATTGCAATTCTGTTTTAGTTCAGAGTGTTCACTTAGATCCTGCTATGACAACTTCTTCCATGTTTTTGGTGTTTGTAGATCCGACAAACACAATTCTTATTTTAGGAAGCAAATTCTCAATGCTAGGCTTTGCTCTGCTCCTACTTTTGCTCACCAACCTGAGGTCTACCTTGTGTGAGGCTAGAGCCAATTAGCTGCCTCAAATTAACCAATTGCTTCAGCTGATGCAGGCTCAATGTATAGGGTATTACTTTAATTTATAAATGGCATCTTAATTAGTGTGCTGCAATGTGGGCATACCATTCATCTATATGCCAAATGCATAGGGGAACTGAACCTATTGGTGGAAAGGAAATATCTATCATTGATCTTGTTATTAAGGTAATTGCCAAGTCAAACCTTCTGATTTCAGTGTAATAACATTAGCTTCCGAGATCTGATGATCACATTTGTACTAGGAAAATATTTTGATAGCTACAAAAAAAAATATGAGACTTATTTCGCTATAGATACCACAATGTCATTTGTTTGTGAGTTTTGTGTTTCTTTCAACAGTTGATTTATTTTTTCTAGACACCACCGTAGCGTTAGCACGGGCAATATACTATATTAATAATACTTATGTCCTTTTGTTTAAATTGCTGAAGCAATCCAGTGCAAGAGCATTGAGCTTTCCATCTTAACAAAAGATGCATGTTTACTTAATATTAATTAAGCAATAATGGGATGAGAAAATACTTCAAACTGTGGAGGTCCCTTATTTTCCAGGTTTTTAAGTATGTCGCATCACTCCTTGAACTGGTAGAGTCAGAATTGGCGAGCTGAGTTATACGAATGCTAACAAGCTGTTTTCTTACCTGCCTCCAAAGTTGAAGATGAAGCTATCTAAATGGGGTTCAACACTACCTTACTCACTGATCAGCAAATCTGAAACCTGTTCTTTTCAGTTTTTTACTCCTGTTTTTTCTCCCCTTTTGAGTGCTCTTTGTGTACTAGATTGTAGGGACTCCCATAAACAATGCTTGAAAACTGAGATGGTTTTACATCACTGTTAATATTGGTGTAATAGTTGGCAGGAGCATTTCTACCAAAATAAAGCTTCGGACTGTGTTGGCGGTGACGAGAAGCCGGAAGCAGCAGCGGCGGATACGAAGAGGGAGACGAGGAGGAGGCGTGGCCGGCGGCAAGCTTCGGCCAGTACAGGACGCAGGTGTAGCTGCCCGAGAACGTGGACATGGATAAGATCGGCGCGGAGGTGAGGGACGGCGTGCTCTACCTCACCATACCCAAGCTCACAGCAGGGGGCAAGGTCGTCAACATCCAGGTGCAGTGAAGTGAAGTCATGAGCTCTGCCTCTGAATTCTGAAATGGGATGGATCAGAGTTTAGGACGGACGATGAGCACCAGCTGCGTGCTTCTCAGCTTCTGGATGGGCTGGATGGGACGAGAGCGACAGCGATCTACTATACAATCCTACTCTTGCTCTTCTTTCTTTTTTGTTTTTGCCACATGCGCACAGCGAAACACGGGGCCTCTGACCTCCTTTCACTAACAAAAAGAACCTGCTTAATAGATGGGCTGAATGTTAGTGGGTTAAAAAATAATAATGTTGAGTCCTTTTCCCCATAACTCGATATTTCAATACCGATCCTCTGTATTTTTTTACATAACAATGATTAATGTTTTATGTCCATTGAATTTGGGGCCTTATACAAGTCTAGTAATGCCTGAATGTTCTAAACCTGCAAATCTGTGACAGAGGTAGAGCTTACCAGTAGGCTGTTCTATAGGAGAGCACAGCTAGAAGATGAACTCCACTCATTCTGCAAGGTATGTTGCTTTGCTGCAAACAGTAACCATACTTTTGAAATGTAGATTGTAACAGTAAATAGATAACTAAGATCTGTTATGGGTAGGTGACCGTTCCCACATCTTTTACTGACCACTTGTATAGACTTTCTGCATGGCTTGAGTTAAGAATATTCTTTTTCATGTGAACACATTCTCGAGACGTATAGCATCTGTTTTTTACTGATCACTTATATGGACTTTCTGTTATGTGTAGGTAATTGTTCTCACCTATTCTTTGTATTTCTTTTTGTTTAGCTGAGTGAGCACTAGTTCTCAAGTCAAAAATAAAACTACACACATAATTTGAGTTATGTGTCCTACCTTTTCTTTGCTTGCAGGTTTCAACAGTTCAGAGCAGCATGGGAGGTCCTTCCGTTACCAATTTCCAGCGGCAGCTTTCAGCTTCAGTTGTTGAACAAAAGCAGGTGGGCAGCAACACATCAGCAGCTTGGTTGTTATCTCAGGTAACCAGTAACAGTAGGTAAGCATTAGTTCACTTTTAACAGGGAGTCATGATCATGTTTGTGATGGTGTACTAATTTGGATTCAAACATTCAAGCCAATAGCTTGCACATTAATATACAATTGTTTCATTATACTCAGAGTGTAGACATTGATACGGAGATTATGGTTATTGCAGGGCTCCAAAATACAATTGTTTAACAGGTCCACCACAACAGCATTAGTAAGTGCCTCTCCAGGCTCCAGCTCAGTTCTTATTTATGTCATCTTTTATTTTGCGAGCCATATGTTTATTTCTCCTGCATATTTCCGGTGTGTGCAGATCAGAGAGTTTATGATTAAGTGGTGTAACATGCATGTCATATTCTTGTCAAGGGGTGTAATTTTTACCACCAACCATTTATTTTCAGGTTACCCAAGAAACCAGCCAGCCAGAACAACAACCCCCTTCTTCCGCAGCTGAAGAACGTCTCACTAGAGGGCGCATGACTAGAAGTAATTTGGCAGCGAATTCGGGTGCTGTTTATACTACAGCAAAGCAACTGAAGGAAACTGCAGCTAGGAAAAGATCTGCATTGTCCAAAAAGAATACACAGGTACTATGTGAAACCTTTTATCTCTCTTTGCATTAAAAAGGAACATATAGTCCTTTTGGAGAAGTACATAGCTATTTTTTTGTTCTGCTCCTAAATATGGTCCAGGCTTAGTTTCCTCTTGCTGATTAGAAATATATATGGATGTGTTTGTGCTCATAAAATGTCTTGGGAGGCAGCTGCATGTATGTTTATATTTGCTTTACGCTTCAAAGTTCATGGTTGATAGTACTGCAGCTCACAGAACTCTAGTACTGCAGCTCGTGTTTTGCTTCAGTGTTCAATTAGCTTTGCCACCACTAGTCTCAGTTTAACTAATGCATGTCAATGATTTTTTCAGGAGGAATCTTGAGTTTGAGAAGGAGCATGCGAATGGTGGGACGATGGCCAACATACATATCAAGGGAACCTTCGCTGCTACAGTAGACATTAGTCTTTTGATTCGAATGAGTTCAAACAGTTGTCTGTGCTTAACACATTATTATGTGTTAAGCTATCTACTTGTGTTCTCATTTAGTTTGACACTCGGTGTGTTTTGTTAAAGATTTTGTATGAACAAATTATATTTCGTTTTAATGGATGTCGATGCTTCCTTCATTATGTATTTGTCGTTTTGCGATTATTAATTTAAGCTACCAAACAAAGTGTCGCAACATGAATTATTAATATATTAATCTGGCGTTGCAATATATGATGGCACATATAACAACCACATTTAGTCATGGCAATAGGTACGATAATCGTGGCAATAGAGAAACTATCTCTTGCAACTACAAAAAGATGACGGTGGCAATAGAGGAATCTACCTATAGCAACCAGATAGTTAGTAACATGGCAATAGATGACCTGTCTGTAGCAACCAACCTAAGTAACGTGGCAATAGCCTATGCCATCTATAGCAACCATTCAGAAACATGGCAATATACGACCTCTCTATAGCAACCAACCTGAAGAGATGTTGCAATAACCTAAGCCACCTATAGCAACCATTTAGGCGATGTGGCAATAGAGAACCTCTATTGCAATGCTTTCTCTGCGTAGCAACAACCACGATTGCAACACCTGTGTTGCGTTGCGCTTGCATTGTGTTGCTACACGACCAGCGTGTCGCAATACGTATCGCTAGCAACGCCTAGTTCGTTGCAATTGATACTATTACCACACCCATAGTGGTTGCAATTGCTTTTGTTACAACACTCACCAGGTGTTGCAAAAGCGTCAAAAGTGTTGCAATAGAGGGGCTGTGTGTCGCAACTAAAATGTAACCCATTGCATTATGCTATTGCTACCCTTACAAGTGCAACGACATTTAACCAAAAAAAATTGGTAGCAAAATTACTATGGCTACCATTTTTGGGTCTTTTGCTACACTTTTTTGGCGTTGCAGTAGACCGAAAATCTTGTAGTGCTCCCTGCTGGAAGCCGTCCTGCACAGCCCAGTAGCCCAGCTCCGCTCCACCGTGCAGCTAGCAAAGTTAGGCCTAGCTCTTCATCCCCACATCGGCCCAATGCCACCTGCTCCCTCTTCCCTTTACTCTACGCTCCGCTCATGGGCCAGCCCAGTCAAAGCAAAGTTGCATAGTCACCGGCCCAACATGGAGGCTGCCACTCCCGTTCTCCTCTTCTCTTGCTGACCAGGGGGACCCGCCTATTAGCTGCTTCTTCTACCTCACCGTCATCTCTGGTATGGACTCTACCATCGCAGAGTTTGTGTCTAGCCCGCCTCCTCGTTGCCATGCACCGCAAGCTCCTTCGCACTCATAAATACGGGCCAGGACCCTATGTTGCCTCCTCGTCCAGCTTGGAAGCCAAGCCACAGCTACCACCGCTCTTCATCTCCATGGCCACCGCCGTTTTGCCGCTGCCGTAATAGCTTCTCCGATCATCACGAAAAGGTTAGTCTTGGACATCCCTCTTGCTTTGTGTCGACCGTGCTGCTTCGCTAGGGTATCGACGTCAAGTCCGAGCCACGCTAGCTAGCTCTATGATGCCTCTACTCTGCTCAACCGCCGTGAACGCCAACAGACTAGATGAGTACATTTGGCATGCCTCGTCTTCATCCCCATACCATCCCTGTGGCCAAGCGAGGCTAGATTCTTGATTCCAGCAAGGCTCAAGCTTTTTCTGGCCATGGCGACACCACCTCCCACACCAATGCCAGCTGCTCCAGCGGCGCCGTGCACAACCCACAACCGAGATGAGCGCATAGCTTCCTATGCTCCCTCTACACGAGTACACAAGAAACGCTGCTGCATCGAAGCACCGGCCATGCACCACCAGCCATGCACCGTGCGAGCTGCCTTGCTCTAATTCTGATTCCTAGCTTGATGACACCACATGACATGATGTATACATTTTGTGGCCATTTTCCTTTACAAAAACAAATCCAGAAATACAATGGAAATACACATATATTTACGATCATCCTGAGTCATCCATCTAGAGATCTATGGCCCCGATTAGAAGATACCCTTTCGCTGGTATTTTTATTAAAGAGCCCCTCTATTTTTGGCAAATTAACCCACAGTCCATGACGTATTTCCGTAATACGTTTTCTTCTTTGGAAAGCGTAGTTTCTTCAGTTTAGATCCAAAATACGTTTTCACTTATTTACAGATTTGCCACTAATTTTGTTTTAACCATAACTTCTTTGTTTTATCTCTGATTTGATCCATTCAACTTGTGTTAGATTCATAATTTCATAATCTACATGTTCATAATACTATTAGATATGTTTTCAACTTTTAAAATTTGAGGTTAGATTTAATCTATTATTTTAATAAAGGAAATCTTGTTTATTTTATAACTTTTGTGTTTTGGCTCCGAATTGACCCGTTCAAGTTGTGCTAGATTCATTACAACGAGATCTATGCGTTAGTAACAATGTTTATCATGTCCCTATTTCTAGAATTTCATGGTTTAAACTTTAATTTGAATAATAATTATGCATGGATTTTATAAATAAAATATGATTTGTTTTACTTTAGTTTTATAATTTAGATCTAAATTTGACTTAATTTATATTATCTATAAAATATCTTATATATGTTTTTATATAGTTAAAACACATGAAGCTAATAGTTTTATATTTTCTTTTATAAGTAGATCTTTCGGTAGATGTATCTTTTTCACCGTAGCTCCGATTAGAGTGCTTTTCGCGTCTGTGTTTGTAGAGAGATGTAGATTCGTTTTACAAACTTTTCATCTTGATTTTATGCTTGGTGTACTATTCTAATTTAGATCTATTGTTTGCTTCATGTATGATTGCATGGATGCTTGTGTGGTGCTTTATGATCTTATCCAGTCGGTGAGTTATACATGGTGAATCAAGAAGCAGATTTTTGAAGTTTTGGACTTGAAGAAGGATCTAAGTTTAAGGCAAGTATAGCATGGGATCTTCCTTGTTGTCCTATACACCTTTAATCATTTAATTCATTCTACATGTGTCTACCTTGATTGCCACTAAGGATTTCCATTTCCTAGTACTTTGTTACCCTGTACCTTGATACCTATGGGGTATTGCATTGGGTAGTATGATGCTAGTGCTCAACTAAAACCATGATCTTGTAACTTGACTAATGGTATATGCAATAAACACTAAAAGATGCTTTTTAGCAACATAGAATAAGGGGGCTAGAGCATTAGGATATTTTATGGTGCTCTAGGTTCCTCTCCCTAAGGACTTATCTATAAGTGATCATCTAGGACTTACAGTATAGCTGTGAGGGCTATATGGCTCTAGCTTTAGCTCAGTATGAGGACCTTGTATAGTTTTTTAGTGGTTACCTTTATGGTGCAAGAGGGGCTCCAGTTTGTATGATCTCGGCCTACCAAGAGGGTGCACTTTGGTTTCTTTGTATTTTGTTAGTCACTCCTTGGAGGGGGGTTCATGCTTATTGATGGGGAAACCTTAGCAGCCCTAACTTGTTAGATGAACCTTTGAAAGGCTTTATAGTGAACCCTGTCGACCTTCCTTGGTAGTGGGTCAAGAGGCTTGTGACCTTGGGCGAAAGGGTAAATCACGACTCACAGTGAAAGTGTACAACCTCTGTAGAGTGTAAAACTGGTATATCAGCCGTGCTCATGGTCACAAGCAGCCTTGGAACATTTACAGAATAGATGATGAACATTAACGATACTAATGATGAAGATGCTCACTAATGATTATTGTTTATGCTATTCATTATTCATGTTTACCCGATCATGTGTTTATGGGCTTGTGATAAACATGTTGCTACTCAATTGCTAAAATCATGACTCATTAAAAGCTAATCGTAGTTAAACCCGTGTCAGCCTTTTGAGCCTCATGAACCCCATGTTATATTTGTTGAGTACGAGATGTACTTACGCTTACTTTATTTTTTCACATATTTGGATAAAAATCCCAAATGGGTACCAGATTGCTAGTCTGGAGGAGTTAGGCTTGCGATCAACTAGTTAGTTGTTCCTATGGAAGTGGAGTCTTCACCCAAAGATCAGAGTTGTCTTTCCACTGTTTGCTATCTAAGGTTATATTCTTTATACTAAGTACATTATATATTGATCATTGCCTTTCGATATTACCCTTATTTGTAGCTATATGTGAGATTTGACTTCCTAGGCTCACATATGGTATGTATCTGGTTTTATTCTTAAAACTAAGGTGCTACACATTACTAAAGAAGAGCAAGAATAGAGCTTGACTATTTCCCTCGCAACCGGGTTCTACTTGGCCTACAGACAGGAGGTGGACTACAAAGGACATAATGAGGCTGTCACCCCCGCACTCTACCACAGCGATCCAAAATGTAGGGTGCATCCATAGGTAAATAACGTATAAGCACCATGCTTACACAATGTCGACCACTCACCCTATTCATCAACAAGAATGAGTGCTTTGCAATCCTATGCATAAACATAATGATAACTCTAAGTACACCAAGCATATAATCAATGCAAACTAAGAACATAGCAAATATGAAGAATAATGTCATAGCAAATGTATGAATGATAAAGGATATAGGGGCTATACCAAGCCAGACTCTAATGATAGGATCAAGAATCCAAGCTAGAAGCTTGACTCTCTAGATCTAACTTAGCTAGCTATGCCTAAGAATATTTGTGTAGGGAGCTCTAAGGTTGAATGATCTCTAGGATTCCAATGAATGATTCGGGATGATTGGAATGCCTTCTGGAGGAGGTAGGGGGTCTCCTTTTATAGGGGGCACCAGACACCCAGTGGGCCCATGAATCCGTGGCAACATCAAATCTGGACTCTTGAATCAAACGACCTTGGGCAACGGCATAGATTGGATCTTGGAGGCGGCAGCAAACCGATGAAGGAAGGAGAGGCTGCCTTGTGGGCTCCATAGGCTGGCCAGCCTACAGGTGGGGCCGGTCGCCCCCCTCTGACGGTTCATGTCAAGTCACAGTGGATTGCCTTCTACGGTGGATTAGGACTCTTCTAAGTCAGTTTCTTCGTGGATGATTGTGATTTGCTCTAACAGATAGGTCCTCTTTGCCTCTTTTATGATTAAATCCTCCTATAGATAGAATCACCGACACTTGTTGAATTTGTTAGTTTAAACCCCTAGACCTATGTTGGTGATCACATTTATCTAGTTTTAAATGTTATATTGATGTAAAAATTGAGGGTTAACGACCATCAACAAGTTCCCCCAAGCTTAACCTTTGCTCATCCCTAAGCAAAACTAAACTTAGCAATGGATCAGGAGTTGTATCAATGTTTTCACTCTTCAAAAGTACACATGCGTTCAATCAAAAATTCACATCCAGATTAAAATAAACTAATCAAACTTTTAAACTTACCCATATTACCTTCAACTTCAATAGGTCTTCTTAGCCTTCACTTGGTCTTAAGCAATTGAAAGATAGAATGATCAAGTCAAGCACTATGTCTAAAGTTCTTTGTTCCACCATTGTTCTAGAGTTCTTAAAATAAAACTTAGAGATTCCATTGTATGACACTCTCTAGTATCTCAATTATGTGGTATTTTTGGATCCTCACCAAGGCATAAAAAGATGTGCCTTTTTCCTACATCTAAGGCTTATGTGGAGCTCATAGGTGTGGAGATAGTGTGTACATACTTGCAATACATATATTATAAAGTCACACCTCGGATCCAAAGAGAAATGAGTCATACAATCAAATCAAGATGTGCATGTGTGTGGATATGTGTGGTGGATGTGGTGGAAATCTAATTCTACTTTGCACTTTGAAAACATATCTATCTCTTTTTGAAACTTGGAAACATTTTTGTCAGAGAAGGGGCTATCTTTATTCTCATTTTTTTCATTTTTTTCAGGCGGGCATCTAAGTACCGATTGTTTTTAATATTCTGGACATCTTTGTATCCATTTTTTTCAATACTTTTGCATAGCTCCATTCTTTTTTTCTGCAACAAAACTTAGAGAGATAGTAATAAGAACTTGGAGCATTTATTTGGTGGATGGAAAACCTATCAGACATGTTTTTGTTTACCCCCAGTGTAGGAGTAAAATATTTTTGGGTGGATCTAAATAGAATGGCATGTTTTTGTGCCTACCCCTAGTGTAGGAATAGTGTATATTTGGGTGGTGTGTACGTGATCTTGATTTTAAAAGCATGACAAATCTCTTATAAGGGTCACAAAGCTTGACAAAACTCAATGTACAAGCAAACAACATATATGTGAAAGTTTTCCTAGGCTAGATAACATATATGGCTTTGGTGGAAATTCAAGCTTTTGTCATACAGGAACTCATTATGTAGCATTTTTATGTTTTTTAAAAGGTAAATCTCTAGAAGTTTAGTGTCACTTGGAATAAGATAAACAACAGCTCAGACCTTCTCATATCATATCCATCAATTACCTAGACTTAGATCAAGCATATGCTACCCATGAGTTTCAGGTTCAGAGTAAATCTTTATATCAAAACAGTTTTATCCAAAACTTGAGAGAATTTAAGACTGAAAACTAGGTACTTGAAAGAAATTACAATAGAGCAACTATTCATTATTTCCATATTCAAACATTATTCAGAGTTCCTCTTATTTATTTATTTGACTCTTAAAAAGCAATTAAAACAAACTATATACACACTCTTTTTATTTTGTTTTTAGTTTTGCATTTTTTATTTATATATATAAAGAAAATAAAAAGTAACACAAATAAAAAGACAAGAAGTACTTAGCTGGACGAATGGGGGTACCTCTCTCCCAAGCTGGTTATTGACGTGGTCGCTTAGTGAGGTTGCCGAATGTTAAAATGTTGGAGCAGAGCCTCCATGTGTCATGGTTGTTGGTGTTGTTGTTGTTGGAGGTTGGCTTTTTCTCGTCTCTTGGTTGCCTGCCATTATGTGTGATTATGCAAAGTACCTTGCGTGGTAGTTGTTCTTTCTTCAATGGCTTCGAGCCTGAGGTTGCTTCTTGGTCTTACCAGAAAAATCTCCCACTACTGCGATAGTGTTGAGGATTTCCTGCTTGCTATTGTTCTTTGTAATCTTTTACCTAAAAGGTTAGTGAGCAAGAATACCAAAAAGCTATTTTCCCAAAGAACATGATCTTCATGAGAAAGTTACAACCTTTTTAACTAAGCTTGAGTCTTCATGTACTCACATTTTTTTTTATTAAGAGTGAACCTTCATGTGCTGACATTTTTCTCGCCACCATAATGAATAGTCTTAGGAGTTGTTACACACCACAAAATTATTCATATGGGGCTTTGATTTATTTAATATCAAAATTTAAAATGAGACTAAATTTATTATGCATGGTCAAACCTTTTATTTTTCTTTTCATATATATATTATGCAAGAATATATAAATATTTTTTTATTTTTCAATGCAATGCAGAAAATAAATATGCTAAAGGAAAAATACATTCATGATAAGTTTGATGCATAAAGTTTTTTAGATGCAATGCAAGAATGAATGCATAAAAGAAAATAAATATGGATAACTACTGAGTTACCTTTCGGCGAGGGTTCGGTGTTTTAAGTCCTTCGAACTGGACTTCTCCTTGAATTGTTCTTCATTTGATCCTAGAGATAGAGGCTCTTGTAGTGGCGCCTCTAATGGTGGTAATTCAGATGATGATGCCACTTTCTTCTGCCAAACCTTTTAAGGTTCTGAATTTGACTTTGGTGTAGCGAGTTCTTCTTTAGCTTGCTCTTCCTCTTTATTCTTGGGAAGTTGATTCCTTCGGCGCAATGCTGAGCGACATCTTCTATTTGGATGGTTCTTCTTAACCTGTTTGTTAGTTGTATAACCATTGAAAGCACACTTTACCTTCCACCCTAGAAATTGGAAGTGAATTTGTCTAGATCCTACATAGATGATAGCGTTTGTTGTGTTGAGGAACGACCTTCCAAGGATGAGGGGAATCTCTTCATTGATTCCCATGTCAAGAATCATGAAGTCAGCAGGTACATAGTCATCTTGTATATTCACCAAGATATTTTTTCGCTATTCCATCGGGGATTCGAGTTGTTGGGTCCGCCATCTATATTTGAGTATATGTAGGGAACAAAGGTTCACGTATCAAGTTGTCATATGTTACCTTGGACATGATGTTGACACTAGATTCAAGATCACAGAAGGCGTTGTGGAAGACTTGTTGTCCAATTATGCATTCTATAACACCTCTGCGTTAAGCATTGAAATTTGCACTTGCATTTCATGAGCATAAGCATCATCCAAGCATTCATGAACATGAGCATACAAAATTTCATCTCATGCTTATACTTTGTCACATAAAATGTTGATTCATATATATATGCTAATGCTTACATATGCTAGGATTTACATGTGACCAATGTATAAAATGTTTGTGGGACCATAGGAGTGCCTTAAACATGTTTAGATTGTCACATGGAGCAACTTTGGTATTCATGACATTTGGCCTCTAAGTCATGGTTATAGTGCAGGCTTTCATTTTCAAGTTGTATGTTTGACCTAAGTTAAACTATAGCATAGAGTGCTTTCATGGCAGTGCACCCTTAAGAAAAGTTGTAGTACTAGACTAGAGTAACAACTTTTATTTTTGGGTCAAGGTCTAATTCAGTGCATAGCATGCTAAAAAATAGCTCACAAGTTTCAACAAAATGTTGTTTTGGACTTTCAAAAATTTTCTAAGTCTTAGTGTTGTTTATAGTTTTAATGTACCTCACTTTGGTGCAATGTAGTTTGTTAACCAGTGAGAATTATATGATGGTTCTTAAAGTAAAGATGGAGATCTCATGTAGCTCTACAACTTTCATTAAGTTTTTGCTAATTTGCAATGGATTAGGAGTAATTGGATCACCAATTCACTTTGTCAGTCGGCGAAGGCAGCGCCTGAAACGTGCCCACGCGCCCGGCTATGGCCGACCGGCCATTGGCCGCGGCCAGCATGTGGTGACTGTACACCATCGTTGGCCCGGTCGGTCAGGCCAACACGCGCACTTAACTGTCACGCACCCACCACGCTCACTCACTCTCGCTCTCTCACCCTCTCTGTGCCTCGCCTTCGACGCGCCCATGTGGAACCGCAGCGCCGCCGTCGCCGCCGCACCTCCACCGAGCTTGCATGCAACCACCACCGCACCACTTTCCAATCCATCTCGCTCACAGCTCTAACACCACCTCCTCCACCTTGCTGACCCGCTTGCACCACCATTCGAGCAAGGGTACGGCTGCATTTCGCCTTGCCGCAGCTGCCATTGTCACTGGAGCACCACCGTGCTTGTGGCTCACCATGGCTTTGTTGTTCCACCGCACCACATGCCTTTATTTTCTTTGGTCCAGCACCGCGCTAGGGTCTAGCAGCTTAGGTCGAAGTTGGGGATGATGCTACTGCATGATGACACCAGAATGAGTCACTGCCCAACGCGCACCCGCCATGGCCACTGTGGCGCTTGAGCTCACTGACGTCGAGTTGGTTCACCATCTCCCTCCTTTCTCACGCGCCTTAGGTCGAGTAACCCTAGGCCTCGCTAGTGGCATGATAGAGACCCGCCTTTTGCCGCCGTTTAGCCAGAACAGCATGAGCACCGCCGTGCTCCGTGCGCCGCCGCACGGCCATGCACGCGGTCAAGCTCACCAACGCCAGCCCGAACCCTAACATGCATCCTTTAGCTTTGCTAGGTCACCATGTAGATGTAGCAAGTCTTGTCTGAGATTACCATGGCCGAAGCTTATCAGAGCACTACCACGCAGCTCCGCTGTCCGCCATGGCTGTCGTCGAGCCTACTCCAATGAGCCTCCGAGCTAATCAAGTGAACCCATCGATGTAGGACGTCGAGGCAAAGCCGTCGGTGGTGACCTCACCACCGGTGACCTCCTCGGTGATGAGCTATGGCCGGTCAGCGTTGTGCTTTGCTTCTATGTGTCTGACGTGTGGGTCCTCGTTGACCACGGGCCCCAGCTATCAGCCTGAGTAATGTTGATTTTTTTATTTTTTTCTAGATTTGAATGCATGTTTTAAAAATTCATATCTCAAGCTAGGAGTGTCCAATTTTGGTGAATTTTTTTTGTTAGTTTCTTCTTGAACTGTAGTATTTGATAAAAATATGAGATGCATTGTTTCTGGTATTTTTCTAGGAGAATAAAATATAGCTAGATAAATGCTTTTTAACTGGTTTCTATCTTTTAAATTGCATAACTTCAGCTAGAAAAGTGATAAATTTTATTCCAATTTTCCTAGTGTTGTGTTGGCATGATCTCTAGCTAGGAAAAATATTAAACATACAGTAAACATACTTTTAATATGGTCTTCATATTTAATCCGAATTAATTGCTAGTTTCTAGTGAAATTAATTGACATAAAAATACATAACATATGATCATGCAAATTTTTACACAGTATTCTTATACTTGGAGGAATGTAAGAAAAATTTTAAATCTATTGTTTGACACTTTTCACTATGCTAAACTATTTTTGCTAAAATCAGCCTATGTAACTTGTCATTTTTGTAGAGGTAGTTGAGCTTATCCAAATGATATGAAATTTATATAGTGGACTATTGAGGTCATTTGTAGGATACTGTAATGTTATCAGAATTTATGAAGCACTAGAATTATTTATCCTTTGAATCACCCTATTATTTAAGGAAAATAATAAATGGATATAAATAAGTTAGTTATGTTTGACTATGATGTTTTCTATGGTGCTTGTGATACATATGATCTATTGATGTTATTAGTAAGGCTTAAAAGCAATTGGTTGTATGCAACTAATTAATTATTGCTTTATAATTCAACTAGATGGCTGCATGATAGTTTTGGTTGAGTTGATAATTTCATGGTGATGATGGTCTTTTCTAAAAACTTGTTAATAACAAAGTTCCAGATAACTTACTAATCTACCTTGTGTTAAATTTTCATAGTCATAGGCCTTATGGTTTAAGAATTATGGTTGTTAGAAGTCTACTGTCAGAAATGCTTACTCTCTGGATAGATTTGAATGATTGAAATGTTTGACCTAAATAACCACTGAATCACACTAAGTGTATTAAAAGAAAGTTGTAGGTAATTTCATAAGCTTTCCAGAATGTAAACAACCATATTATTTTATTGTGTATAACTCTAGTTATGGTCAAAACAAGTGGCTACTATCGAGTAGTCTAGAAAATAATTTACATCAGTGCTTGTTTAGTTATTAGAAAAGAGATATGCACCTACTCAGTAAAATAAGTTGCAACATGCTATTACATTAATGCAAAGCTATTGAAAACACTTGGGAGGATTCATTCATCACATCATATCATATTATACATATTGTCATATATGCATTCATGATATCTTAATTCATGCTCATGCATATAGGATCGTCCAAAGAAATAACTCTGTTAGAGTTCAACGAAGAAGAGGAGGAGGATCAATAGGAGACACCTCAGGCTGTAGTTCTAGGAGAAGACGAGTAGACTCTCAAAGGTCTCCCTGAGTGCCCGGATCACCGGCCAACCTCTTTCCTCAAAGGCAAGCCCCGGAGCATTCTAAGTCTCCCATGTTTTACAAAATATTACTTGAGTCCTTTATGTTTGATGCATTAGGTTATAAGAGTTGATTGGAAACACTTGATGCATAGAACTACCTTATCTAGTTACATATACCTTTAACCCTGTGTAGGTCGAGCATTGAATATATGCTTAGCCATGCTTAGACCAGTAGAAGTCGGGTGATTTCCTATCACCTGTGAGATATAGGTGGATATCGAAGCACGGTTGGCTATATTTTCTATCATGGAAAAGAACCATGAGGTAACAAAAATGGAGGTCGGGCAGAGTTTATGTGTAGGTGGACTCATGTGATTCTATCTGCGCGGATTAAGGACCGTACCGTTGTTGGCACTTCTGACAAGATTAAACGCAAGCCTCTCACTTAGCTGGCTAGATAACTCATTCTGACTGTGAAGCCGAGTAGCTCAACTTAGGACAGGCTCCGCTCTATTAGAGTGTGCACTCGGGATGGTAGTAAGGATGTGTGTGGACCCAGCCATGAGCCCAATGGTAGGGTAGTCCTGATCGTCCTGGCAGCTGGTTGTCCCTGATTGTGCGGCGCTGGGCGAACCCATGAAATGTGTACCTGAGTTGTACCAAAGGTGACCTAAGGTTACCGCTGATCTGGTCTGCTTGGGTTTGTGTTAGGAATAAATTCCTAGCTAGTTGAAATTGATTCGAATCGCCATCTCTCCCGGACAGTGAGAAACTTGGCTAGCCCCAACATCGTAGTAATTGTGTTATGGAATGTGATGGTTCGGATGAACATGGAATTACTACACCATCTATGGTTACTCTTGTATGCTACTAAATGATATACTACATGTTTGGCACAGGTTAGTCACTAATCTAGAGATGAATAGCTATAATTAACTTGATGACCAAATTATAATTGTACAATTGAGTTAGTCACTTTTTTTGCAAAATGTTGTCAAGCTACCTTCACTTATAAAGCCTTGCATAATTCTTGGAGTCACATTATTTTTGGTTTATGACGGGTAAGTCTAGCTGAGTACCTTCTTGTACTCAGGGTTTTATTCCCATTATTGCAGATGGTACAGTTTATCATGACTATTGCGAGAACTGCTTCTGTGGGAGTCTGATCACGAGTTGGCACTGTATTTGAACTATGATGGCAGTTGTTAGTTTCAAACTTTTAATTTGCTTCCGCTACTATTTACTAAACTTGGGTTGTAATAACCTTAATTCGTACTCTGATGAATGAACTGTATTTGTGAATTTATATAACATGTGACATATATGTTGAATCATGTACGATCTTGGTTGTATGTTGATGGTTAATCGAGACCCATCGTGGTACTCGACGGACTACCAGGTTTATTTGGGCTCAAGTATGACAGTGCGACCGCTTGCCATTGTACTTGTGCTCTTATAAATTGTACTTGTGCTCTTATAAATTGGTCGGTTCTGCAACAACTTACATCAGAGCAAGATTCAACATTAATTGCCACATGTGTATTTAAAACAAAGATATTTGTTTTACCAAAACTAGTTTTTGGTAACTTATAGCTATATATATAGGTGTTTTGAAACCTAGATTTTGAATCTAAAGTGTGCTAGTGATCACTTCCTTTATGCCCAGTTAACGACTTTAGGTGGCTAATTAAGTACTAACTTGGGGGTTTTCATTTTCGTCATGCTATTGTATGGATGCCATTAACTTGAGTTGTAATGTATGGATCAAATGCCTCTATGCCCAAGGTAAGATGCCAATTATCATCACAGTGGCATGACCGCAAGTTGTGAGCGTGCGGTCTATGGGGAGAGCTAGCTTTGATACTAAAGTATATATATGTCTCATATATATATGGAGGTATTTACTTGTGGGTTAGCTTTGATACAACTATGTATGCATATTTATATGTATATATAGGATGTATTTACTCTCAGATAGCTATGATACGGAAGTATATATATATGGGTATATATATATGGAAGTATTTAGATTGCAACTTAGAGCCCAGATTTACATTCTGCATATATAATTGTGTTGTTGGGCTGAAATAAAATTCTTGTGCAGGTACACTAACAAAGAAATGTGTAGCCCGACTAGTTATGTTATATATGAGAGAACATATGTATGCCACCGCGTATGCCATAGAAGTTTTAATTTTCCTCAGTTTGTGAGAACGTACAGAACATGCATGCATCATGATAAATCATCGTTATTACATACTTGCATTGTTCCTCCCCTTATAAATCTCTTATTTGGTTATGTAACTCTTATCCATTGTGACTTTGTCTCACGAGAGTTGCACATGTTGTTGGTATAGATGGCAGCACCGGCTAGAAGTGAAAATTTCCTATTGATGTTTAGAACTCCTGCCCTACTTTGGAGAGTCTTGCATTATGCAAGGTATTATGAACTGCCCCTCTATTACTTGAATGAAGTATACCTGGAGAGACAACCATGGTATGAAGTACAACTGACCATACCAGCTCATAACCAAGCACCCATCTGGCAGGAATGGAATGTGGAATCCAAAGGAAGTACTCCTTAGGAGGCTGCCCAAGTAGTAGCCTTTGAGGTACTGAGTTAGATTTGTCAGCAGCATGGGGATGAGCTTACTGATAGTGCGCTGGTACTTTTCCTCGGGTGGATCCATCCATAATAGTATGGGCACAGCGCAACAGCAATGCATTGATCCGAGATCGGGATGAGTGGGCAGACAGTTCTAGTCTCGCTATGAGCACCATATTTGCAATAATGAAGATGTTCTACACTCGTCAGGACACTAGGGACTTCTGGCTAGAGTCCTATACCACTTGCATGGATAAGCTCATGAGAGCTGAAGCTGCACTGCGTAAGCTACAGAAGCGTGTGCGCAAGCACAAAAAGGTAGCAAGTGAGGCTCGATGGGAAACAGATCAAGCTTATGTAGCTTTGGGAAATCTTCACAGCCAAATGGAGCAAGTTGATCAGTAGAGAGCTACCACCCAAGAGGCAAGAGCGAATGATTAGGCAATGTTAGCAGGACTACGGGAGCAGCTAGTGGCCGCCCATGCCGAGGCGTTCATAGCTATGTGCCAGCGGATCCTAGCAAACAACTGTGCGGCTATGGCAGAAGCAGAATGAGATAGGACCCAAGCCTTGAACATGCAGCAAGACTGTGTTGAGAGGGACTTGCGCCAGTAGCTTGCATGGACCCAAAACATGGTGGTTGATCTTCAGCATGAGGTGCATTTCCTGAACAATCAACTGCACCCGATCCTTAATGATGGAGAAAAAGATCTAGATATGTTGGTCGAGGATGACGGTTGGGAGGAAGAAGAAGTAGAACTAGATGATGAGGACGATCCTATCTTCGACTTCGATAGCGAGCACGCAAAAGATTAGAGTCACTTAGTGACTAGTTAAAGCGCTAGATGTATCTCTGTTATTTATGTAATGGACTTGTAGCTTGAAGTTTGGTATTAGTGATTTGACTTTGATGTAATATTGACACTCTACATGTTGTTTCACCATGGGTTGAACTTTAATGAAATTCCTATTTCATTTTACTAGTGGATTATGACATGCGTGTTAACGCATTGTGAACCCGATAAGTGATGAAATTTGTGATGTCATGTTGCGAGAATGAATTATTATGCCTCTATTTTATTGTATGAATTTAAGATTCTCTCTAATAATTTCAATTTTGGCATGATTATACAATTCATTAGCAATCTCTTAACATCATCCAATAATCACTTATTGTTCCAAATTTGCAGATGACTCGCACTCACGCTGGAGCCGACAATAGCTAGGGTGGCAACGACGGTGACTTACCACCACCGCCACCACTGTCTATGAATGAATTCTTCGCATAGTAATTGGGTAGTCAGAGAACCATAGAGGAAACACTGCACCTCATTACGCAGAACACTGCTCATGCCCGTCAGCAACAGCAAGGGTCTGAGCCAAATCAATATAGCTCTTTTAAGAATTTCCTAGACACCAAGCCTCCTATCTTCAAGGTGGCCAAAGAACCATCTATTGAGCAAAAGTTCCATCTATTGAGGGTTACAGAACATCAAAAAGCAGAATATGCAGCCCATCAGCTGCAGGGACCGACCGAGATATGGTGGACCCATTTCCTATCCTCTTTACCTGCCAACGCATAGGTCACATGGGAGCAATTTATGTTAGCCTTTAGGGGACATCACATTCCCCCGAGGCTAATGCACATGAAAGCAGCCGAGTTCATGTGACTCACACAAGGGACCAAGACTCTTATAGAGTACATGCATGCATTCAACAATTTGTCCCGTTATGCCCTAGGTTTCGTTGATATAGAATAAAACAAGATTGAAAGCTTCAAGAGAGGTCTTAGCACTAAGCTAATGAAAACTATGGCCAACTCAAGGTGCACCACATACAATGAGTTCATCAGTGATGCCTTGACTCAAGAGAACTAGAACAATCTACATGCGGCAGCAAATGGCCATAAGAGAGCTGCTGAGGCAGGCACCTCAGGGTCTTCCCAGTCTAGAGCTCTAGTGGCGGCTAGGCCATAATTTTGATAGCCAGTGCCCTAGTTCAGGCCTCCTCTACCAAAAGCCTAGGCCAACCGACCTTAGAAGGTGTTTCATAAGGCATTCACCATTGCCCTACCCAAGGGAAACAGAGAGCAAGGAAGCTCAGCAAGACCCAAGAGCAATCAACCATGCTTCAACTATAATCAATTGGGCCATTGGTCCAAAGAGTGCCCCTATCCTAAGAAGAACAGAAATCAAAACTAGGGAAATCAGAGGCAGGCAAATCCTAAAGCGCGTCCAGGATATGTGCATTACACCGCTATTGAAGAAGTTACTACAGGAGAGGTTGTCACAGCTGGTATGTTTCTTGTTAACAAACATCTCGCCATTGTTTCATTTGATTCTGGAGCTTCTCATTCATTTATGAGCCAAGCATTTGCATCTAAGTATGATAAATTGAGGTAAACAAGGGTGGTTATCATATAAGTTCGTCTAGGGCTACTATCTCTACAAATTAGATAGTCAGGGATGTGCTCATCTCTATCCAAGAGAGGTAGTATATGATGGATCTAATAGTATTGCCCAGATTAGCCATAGATGTGATCTTAGGCATGAGTCGGATGAGTGACCATGGTGTTCTCATTTACACTAGCACTAGGACAATTATGTTGAGGGAACCAAAGGGAGGTAATGCTTTTCTAGTACCGCTTCCCCGAAGTTTTGATCTCCAAAACTTGTCTTGTGCTATCCAAGCCACTACCCTTTGTCATATTCCGGTGGTTTGTGAGTTTCCTGATGTATTTCTAGATGAGTTACTAGGTTTATCGCCTAATAGGGATGTGGAATTTAAGATTGAGTTAGTGCCAGGTATGGCACCTATCTCAAGAAGACCCTATAGGATGCCACCAAATGAGTTAGCTGAACTTAAATTCAGTTACAAGAACTGTTGGACAAAGGTCTCATTCAACATAGTTCATCTCCATGGGGATGTCTAGCTTTGTTTCTAAAGAAGGACAAGTCTTTGAGAATGTGTGTGGATTATTGGCCACTTAATGATGTGACCATTAAGAACAAGTATCATTTGCCTCGTATCGATATCTGGTTCGATTAGTTGGCAAAAGCAAAGGTATTCTCCAAGATTGACTTGAGGTTAGGCTATCATTAGAGTAAGATTAGGCTAGAGGATATACCTAAAATAGCTTTCTCCACTAGGTATGGCTTATATGAGTACTTGGTCATGTCTTTTGGACTGACAAATGCTCGTACCTACTTCATGTACTTAATGAATTCGGTATTCATGCCCAAGCTTGACAAGTTTGTGGTTGTGTTTATCGATGATATTTTGATTTATTCGGAGAATGAGGTAGATCATGTAGAGCACCTAAGAATTGTTTTGTCTAGATTGAGGGAACATAAGTTATATGCTAAGTTTAGCAAGTGTGAATTCTGGTTGAGTAAAGTACCTTTCTTGGGTCACATCTTATCTAGAGATGGAATATCTGTAGACCCATCTAAAGTACAAGAGGTCATGGATTGGAAGGCCCCGACTTTGGTTCATGAAGTTCGGAGTTTTCTCGGGTTAGCAGGTTACTGTCGTCGTTTTATTCCTAATTTCTCCAAGATAGCTAAGCCCATGACCAGACTGCCTTGGAAGGATAAAAAGTTTAGTTGGATGCCAGAGTGTGAAGCAGCTTTTCACACCCTAAGGACCTTATTAACTACAGCTCCTGTGCCAGCACAACCAGACATTAAAAAGCCTTTTGATGTGTTCTATGATGCATCGGGTATAGGTTTGGGGTGTGTGCTCATGCAAGAAGGAAGAGTTATTGCCTATGCTTCTCGACAGTTGAGAAAGCATGAAGTCAATTACCCTATGCATGTTTTAGAGCTTGCAGCAGTTGTTCATGCGTTGAAGATATGGAGACACTACTTGTTGGGAAACGTATGCCACATATATACTAACCACAAAAGTCTCAAATATATCTTCACTCAACCTGAGCTGAACATGAGGCAGCAAAGATGGTTAGAGCTGATCAAGGACTACAATTTGGAAGTGCACTACCATCTAGAAAAAGCCAATGTTGTAGCAGATGCACTTAGTTAGAAATCTCATTGCAACGCTTCAGAAGCATTGTTGGAAGATGGATTTAATTTGTTACATTCTATTGTACTACACAATATCACTATTAGTTGTTCACTTGAGAGCAAAATCATAGAACTATAGAAGACAGATATCGGTGTATTTCACATCAAGAGAAAGATGAAAGAACAGAAAACCAAGCATTTTAGGTTAGATGAAAGAGGTGTGCTATAGTTTGTGGACTGACTTGTGGTGCCTAAAGACCGTGAGCTTAGAAATTAAATTTTAGATGAAGCTCATTCATCCAACTTGTCTATCCATCCGGGTGGTAGCAAAATGTATCAAGATTTGAAAACCCGTTTTTGGTGGACCAAGATGAAAAAAGAGATCGCCGCCTATGTCACTAGGTGTGATAATTGCAGTAGAGTAAAGGCCATTCATTTGAAATCTACTAGATTACTTCAGCCATTGCTTATCCCAGGCTAGAAATGGGAGGAAATAAGTATGGAGTTTATTATAAGCCTTCCGATGACACAGCAAGGTCATGATTCCATATGGGTCATTGTAGATCGTCTCACCAAGTCAGCACATTTTATACCAGTGAACACAAGGTATCATGTGGGGAAGTATGCTGAGCTATACATTTCTCAAAGCATGAGGCTACATGGAGTACCCAGGACTATAATCTTAGATCAGGGACCACAATTTATAGCTCATTTTTGGGAACACTTGCACCAAGCTTTGGGGGCTAAACTAATCAGAAGTTCAGCATCCCATCCACAAACTTCTGGACAGACCAAGCAAGTAAACTAGATCTTAGAAGATATGTTGAGAGTCTGTGTTATATCTTCCAAGGGTTCATAGGAGAAATGGCTACCTTTAGTCGAGTTCTCCTACAACAACAGTTATCAAGCGAGCATGAAGATGGCTCCTTTTGAAGCCTTGTATGGTCGGAAATGTAGAAGTCCTTGAATTGGATTGAGCCCAGCGAAAGAAGATACTTTGGCATTGACTTTATCACTAAAGGTGAAGAGTAGGTACGCATTATCCAACAGCATATGAAAGCAGCTCAATCAAGACAAAAGAGTTATGCTCATCAAAGAAGAAGACCACTAACTTTTGAAGTGGGAGACTATATATACTTAAAAGTGTCACCCATGAAAGGATTACAGAGGTTTGGAGTAAAAAGAAAGCTTGTGCCTAGATATGTAGGGCCATACAAGATTATTGAACAGAAAGGAAATGTCGCTTACAAGTTACAACTTCCTCCAGAAATGAGTGTGATATTCGATGTCTTCTATATTTATCAGTTGAAAAGATGTCTTTGTATACCTAAGGAAGCCATTGCACCCACCAACATTAAGCTCCAATCGGATTTGACGTATGAAGATAAACCAATCTGAGTGTTAGAAAAGATGGAAAGAGTAACACAGAGCAAGGTCATTAAGTTCTATAAAGTGGTGTGGAATAACCATAGTGAACAAGATGCCACGTGGGAATGGGAGGATTACTTACGTGAGGTTTATCCCACCTTTTACGAAGAATGGTAGGTCTTGCAAATCTCAGGATGAGATTTCTCTAAGGGGGAGGGGCTGTAACACCTCTGTGTTTAGCATTGCAATTTGCACTTGCATTTCATGAGCATAAGCATCATCCAAGCATTCATGAACATGAGCATACAAAATTTCATCTCATTCTTATACATTGTCACAAGAAATGTTGATTCATATATATATGCTAATGCTTACATATGCTAGGATTTACATGTGACCAATGTATAAAATGTTTGTGGGACCTTAGGAGTGCCGTAACCGTGTTTAGAATGTCACACAGAACAACTTTGGTATTCATGACTTCCATTTGGCCTCTAAGTCATGGTTAGTGTAGGCTTTCATTTTCAAGTTGTATGTTTGTCCTAAGTGAACTATAGCATAGATTGTTTGCATGGCAGTGCACCCTTAAGCAAAGTTGTAGTACTTGACTAGAGTAACAACTTATATTTTTGGGTCAAGGTCTAATTCAGTGCATAGCATGCTAAAAACGGCTCACAAGTTTCAACAAAATGTTGTTTTTGACTTTCAAAAATTTCTAAGTCTTAGTGTTGTTTACAGTTTTAATGTACCTCACTTTGGAGCAATGTAGTTTGTTAACCAGTGAGAACTAGATGATGGTTCTTAAAGCAAAGTTGGAGATCTCATGTAGCTCTACAACTTTCATTAAGGAAGTTTTTGCTAATTTGCAACAGATTAGCAGTAATTGGATCTCCAATTCACGCTATCAGTCGGCGAAGGCAGCGCCTGAACCATGCCCGCATGCTCGGTAGTGGTCGACTAGCCACAGGCCATGGCCGCCGCGTGGTGGCCATACACCAGCATTGGCCCGGTCGGTCAGGCCAACGTGTGCACTTAAGCGACGCGCACCCACTACGCTCACTCACTCTCACTCTCTCGCCCTCTCTGTGCCTTGCCTTCGCCATGCCCGTGCAAAACCGCAGCACCGCCTTCGCTGCCGCACCTCTGCCGAGCTCACACGCAACCACCACCGCACCACCATCCAATCCATCTCGCTCATAGCTCTGCCACCACCTCCTCCACCTTGCTGACTTGCTTGCACCACCATTCGAGCAAGGGTAAGGCCGCACTTCGCCTCGTCGGAGCCGCCATTGTCATCGGAGCGCCGCCATGCTCATGGCTCACCGTGGCTTAGTCATTCCGCCACACCACATCCCTTTGTTTTCTTTGGTCCAGCACCGTGCTAGGGCCTAGCGGCTTAGGCCAGAGCTAGGGATGACGCTACCGCATGACGATGCCGGAATGAGTCGTCGCCCCACGGGCACCCACCATGGCCACCGTGGCGTTCGAGCTCACCGCCGTCGAGTTGGTTCACCGTCTCCCTCCTTTCTCACACACCTGAGGTCGAGTAACCCTAGGCCTCGCTAATGGCATGACGGAGCACCGCCGTGCTCCATGCATCGCCGCACGGCCATGCACGCGGTCAAGCTCACCAGCGCCACCCTAAACCCTAACCTACATCTGTTAGCTTTGCTAGGTCACCGTGTAGATGTTGCAAGTCTCGCCTAAGCTTACCGTGGCTGGAGCTCGTTGGAGCACTGCCGCGTAGCTCTGCCATCCGCCATGGCTACCGTCGAGCCTACTCTGACGAGCCTCCAAGCCAACCAAGTGCACCCAACGACGATGGTGACCTCACCACCGGTGACCTCGCCGGCAACGGGGTATGGCCAGTTAGTGCCGTGCTCTGCTTCTGTGTGTCTAACATATCGGTACTCATTGACTGTGGGCCCCAGCTGTTAGCCTGAGTAATGTTGATTTTCTGATTTTTTTTCCAGATTTGAATGCATGTTTTACAAATTCATATCTCAAGCTAGAAGTGTCCAATTTTGGTGAACCAAATTTTTTTAGTTTCATCTTGAAGTGTAGTATTTGATAAAAATATGAGATGTACTATTTCTATTATTTTTATAGGAGAATAAAATATAGCTAAATAAATGCTTTTTAAATGGTTTCTATCTTGTAAATTGCATAACTTCAGCTAGAAAAGTGATAAAATTATGATTCTAATTTTTCTAGTGTTGTGTTGGCATGATCTCTAGCTAGGAAAAATATTAAACATACAGTAAACATACTTTTAATATGGTCTTCATATTTAATCCGAATTAATTGCTAGTTTCTAGTGAAATTAATTGACATAAAAATACATAACATATGATCATGCAAATTTTACACAGTATTCTTATACTTTGAGGAATGTAAGAAAAATATTAAATCTATTGTTTGACACTTTTCACTATGCTAAACTATTTTTGCTAAAATCAACCTATGTAACTTGTCATTTTTGTAGAGGTAGTTGTACTTATCCAAATGGCATGAAATTTATATAGTGGACTATTGAGGTCATTTGTAGGATACTATAATGTTATCAGAATTTATGAAGCACTAGAATTATTTATCCTTTGAATCACCCTATTATTTAAGGAAAATAATAAATGGATATAAATAAGTTAGTTATGTTTGACCATGATGTTTTCTATGGTGCTTGTGATACATATGATCTGTTAATGTTATTAGTAAGGCTTAAAAGCAATTGGTCGTATGCAACTAATTAATTATTGCTTTATAATTCAACTAGATGGCCGCATGATAGTTTCGGTTGAGTTGATAATTTCACGGTGATAATGGTCTTTTCTAAAAACTTGTTAATAACAAAGTTGTAGATAACTTACTGATCTACCTTGTGTTAAATAGTCATAGGCCTTATGGTTTAAGAATTATGGCTATTAGAAGTCTGCTGTCAGAAACGCTTGCTCTCTAGATAAATTTGAATGATTGAAATGTTTGACCTAGATAACTGCTGAATCACACTAAGTGTGTTAAAAGATAGTTGTAGATAATTTCATAAGCTTTCTAGAATGTAAACAACCATACTATTTTATTGTGTATAACTCCAGTTATGGTCAAAACAAGTGGCTACTATCTAGTAGTCCAGAAAATAATTTACATTGGTGCTTGTTTAGTTATTAGAAAAGAGATATGCACCTACTCAGTAAAATAAGTTGCAACTTGCTATTACATTAATGCAAAGCTATTGAAAACACTTGGGAGGATTCATTCATCACATCATATCATATTATACATATCGTCATATATGCATTCATGATATCTTAATTCATGCTCATGCATATAGGATCGTCCAAAGAAATAACTTTGATAGAGTTCAACGAAGAAGAGGAGGAGGATCAGCAGGAGACGCCTCAGGCCATAGCTCTAGGAGAAGAGGAGCAGACTCTTGAAGATCACCCTGAGTGCCTAGATCACCAGCCAACCTCTTTCCTCAAAGGCAAGCCCCGGAGCATTCTAAGTCTCCCATGTTTTACAAAATATTACTTGAGTCCTTTATGTTTGATGCATTAGGTTATAAGAGTTGATTGGAAACACTTGATGCATAGAACTGCCTTATCTAGTTACATATACCTTTCACCCTATGTAGGACGAGCATTGAATATATGCTTAGCCATGCTTAGACTGGTAGAAGTCGGGTGATTTCCTATCACCTGCGAGATATAGGTGGATATCGAAGCACGGTTGGCTATATTTGCTATTGTGGAAAAGAACCATGACATAACAAAAATGTAGGCTAGGTAGAGTTTATGTGTAGGTGGACTCATGTGATTCTGTCTGCGCGGATTAAGGACCGTACCGTTGTTGGCACTTCTGACAAGATTAAATGCATGCCTCTCACTTAGCTGGCCGGATAACTCATTCTGACTGCGAAGCCGAGTAGCTCTACTCAGGATGGGCCCCGCTCTATTAGAGTGTGCACTTGGGATGGTAGTAAGGATGTGTGTGGACCCAGCCATGAGCCCATGGGTAGGGTAGTCCTGATCATCCTGGCAGTTGGATGTCCCTGATTGTACGGCGCTGGGCGAACCCATGAAATGTGTACCTGAGTTGTACCAAAGGTGACCTAAGGTGACCGTTGATCTAGGCTGCTTGGGTTTGTGTTAGGAATAAATTCCCAGCTGGTTGAAATTAATTCGAATCGCCATCTCTCCCGGACAGTGAGAAACTTGGCTAGCCCCAACATCGTAGTAATTGTGATATGGAATGTGATGGTTTGGATGAACATGGAATTACTACACCATCTATGGTTACTCTTGTATGCTACTAAATGATATACTACATGTTTGGCACAGGTTAGTCGCTAATCTAGAGATGAATAGCTATAATTAACTTGATGACCGAATTATAATTGTACAATTGAGTTAGTCGCTTTTTTTGCAAAATGTTGTCAAGCTACCTCCACTTATAAAGCCTTGCATAATTCTTGGAGTCACATTATTTTTGGTTTATGATGGGTAAGTCTAGCGGAGTACCTTCTTGTACTCAAGGTTTTATTCCCATTGTTGCAGATGGTACAATTTATCATGGCTATTGCAAGAACTACTTCTATCTCGCCGTGGATGAGGAGTGAGCCCTGGGCAGGCATCTCTTATTAATTCTTCTTATATGCTTTTGTGGGAGTCTGATCATGAGTTGGCACTGTATTTGAACTATGATGGCAGTTGTTAGTTTCAAACTTTTAATTTGCTTTCGCTACTATTTACTGAACTTGGGTTGTAATAACCTTAATTTGTACTCTGATGAATGAACTGTACTTGTGAACTTTATGTAACATGTGACATGTGTGTTGAATCATGTATGATCTTGGTTGTATGTTGATGGTTAATCGAGACCCATCGTGGTACTCGACGGACTACCGAGTTTATATGGGCTCAAGTATGACAGTGCGACCGCTTGTGGGCTACCATTGTACCTGTGCTCTTATAAATTGGTCGGTTCTGCGATACATTCTATTGTTGGTAGACCTGTATCTCCCTTGGTGTTGAATGGTGTAGCAAGGAGATGATCATAGTTGGATCGAAGTGTGTTGATCATGTTGGCAAACTCAATCCTTCCATGTTCAAACTTGAGTTTTTGTGTTCCCTATAGTTGATTCCTCTCCTTCTTGCTTTTCCTGGTTGGAGGTTGTTCCTACAAAAATTTAGTGGAGTGCAACTTGCTATTTTGAAATGAAAACTTCTCCACTCTATCTTTTATCTAGAAACTGATCTTGGCGCTCCTGGCATGGATGGTTGCTTTGGCAGTGCATAAGAAAGGTCTTCCTAGGATGATGGGTGACTTTAAGTCATGGCCGGTATCCAAGACCACAAAGTCCATGGGAACATATGAGCTTCCAACTCGTATACATACATCTTCTGCAATCCCTTCGACTTTGCGAATGGATTGATCTGCAAGCTTCACAAGCATGGTTGTGTATAATAAATTATCAAATTATAAAATGTGATACCTTTGGAATAACATTGACACTTGCACCGAGGTCACAGATAGCTTCTTAATTCACCTTTCTTCTCGGGCATGGATTCATCCTGCCATCCTCCAGAACTTGCTTCTATATAGAAATTTGTATCTACCATCTTGATGATATTCACAGTTTCATGATATTTTGGCTGCCCTAGAATCTTACCTTTTTCGTTTGATGGAATAGCAGCCGCCAACTGAGCTATTTGTTATTCTAGCATTTTATTAAAGCTAAGCTAGTTCTTCATGGCAGATGAGAAACTATCCATTCTATTATTTATGTTTTCTAAGACCTTGTCTATGGAAGCTAGTTTTCTAGATAAACCTTCCATAATTTTAGCTTGTCCATAGACTAAATCTTTCAAGAATGATTGATTATTGGAAAATTATTAGAAGTATTACCTTGGTAGTTACCTTGATAATTACCTTGATAATTGGGCCACTATTGTTGACCCCATCCTTGATTCTGGTGAGGATGATAATTGTTGTTGTTGATGAAGTTCACATCCTCTTGGTTTTTCAGGGCAGTTGTTCCCTAAATGCCCTGTGTTTCCACATTCTTCAAATGTCATACAGGAATCATGAATGTGCATGACATCTTGCTTCTCATTAGCTCGGCCTTCGAGCCTCTTCATCAGCAGGTCCATCTTGGCAAATAGCATGTCTACCTCCTTGACTGTATGCATACCTCCACCTTTCTTACAGGGTTGAAGATGTTATTCAGACCATCCTTGATTGGAGGTCATCTTTTCAACAAGAGTTGTTGCTTGTGGGATTGTGAGTGATAAGAATGCTCCTCCAACAGCAGCGTCTATATTTTCACGGGTGCTATTTTTCGACCCATGGTAGAAAGTCTGCATAAGTAGCCAATTCTCTATCCCATGATGAGGACATTTTGATATGTAATCTTGAAAGCATTCCCATGCCTTAGGGACAAATTCGTCATGTTGTTGTTGAAAGCTTGAGATTCTTCCACGTAGAGCATTAGTTTTGCCTATAGGGAAAAACTTTGATAGGAAAGCATTGGAGCACTTCACCCATGAGTTGATGTTGTCTTTGTTAGCATAGAACCATAGCTTCGCCTTCCCCAAAAGTGAAAATGGGAAGAGGCAAAGTAATATGGTGTCCTAGGTGACTCCTTTGATGGTGAAAGTGCTGCAAACTCCAAGAAGTGTTGGAGATGAGCACTCGCATCTTCATGTGCTTTTCCACATAACTGGTTAGCTTGCACCATGTTGATGAGAGCTGGCCTGAGTTAAAATGCAATATCTACCATGTTGATCATTGGTCTAGTGTGGATGTTGGCCGCACTTGGAGCAGAGAATTTACGAAGGGTCTTGTCAACCATGGTCTCAAAAACTAGTGTTGAGCAAACATCTATATGGTTTTCTTCCTATTTTTGAACCTAGAACTTCCTTGGATTTTTTAGCTTTAGTCCTTCTATGCAATGCTTCTGGATTTTCAATGTAGTTTTCCGGACGGTCAAAACCAAGCATATATTACCCTGCATAAGATATGAATAGACAAAACAAGGGTAAGCCTGCTTGACCAGTGGCGACTGGTTTTTTATCACATCTATAAGTTTAAGTTTGTCAATACTCCTTTAATTGCCTAGCTATCTTCCTCGACAACGGCGCCAGAAATACTTGTTGACATTTCTTAACATCGCTACTTAAGATGGAGAATATATCCCATCCCCAACAACGGCGCCAGAAATGTTTATGGTATTTTAATGTGACTTAGAAAGATATGAAATATTGTAAGCGCATAGAATACCATTGTAGCATTTCACTTGGGAGTATTCTAGGTATTGTTATTTATATTTTTACCACTAGGAAGGTCTGGCAATGAATATCGATAACTTATACTTATTATGGATACATGAACCGATGACTAACTCTAAACAAGGGTAAGCCAAGAGATATAATAATATATGAATGATAAATGTAACACTCAAAGTACTCCATAATGGCAATAGCAAGTCTAAGTAGAAACTAGAAAGGTTAATTCCTAAGTTATTCTAGTCACAAGTCAAAGCATACAATGATGTGCATATATAATTAGCAATAGACAAAGATTACCTCTATATCTATGCATAAGGGACATTACTAAAGAAGAGCAATAACAGAGCTTGACTACTTCCCTCGCAACTGGGTACTACTTGGCCTACAGACGGGAGGTCAACTACAAAGGACTCAATGAGGCTGTCACCCCTGCGATCTACCACACGATCCAAAATGTAGGGTGCATCTGCAGGTAAACAAAACTTACACAATGTCGACCACTCACCCTGTTTGTCAACAAGAATGAGCACTTTGTGATCCTATGCATAAACATAATGATAACTCTAAGTACACCAAGCATATAATCAATGCAAACTAAGAACAAGTAAACTAAGACATAGCAAATATGAAGAATAATGTCATAGCAAATGTTTGAATGATAAAGGTTACAGGGGCTATAACAAGTCAGACTCTGATGATAGGATCGGGAATCCAAGCTGGAAGCTTGACTCTCTAGATCTAACTTAGCTAGCTATGCCTAAGAATATTTGTGTAGGGAGCTCTAAGGTTGAATGATCTCTGGGATTCCAATGAATGATTCAGTATGATTGGAATGCCTTCTGGAGGAGGTAGGGGGTCTCCTTTTATAGTGGGCACCAGACACCCTATGGGCCCATGAATCCATGGCAACGTTAAATCTAGACTCTCGAATCAAACCAACCTTGGGCAATGGCGTAGATTGGATCTTGGAGGCGGTGGTAAACCAACATAGGAAGGAGAGGCTGCCTTGTGGGCCCCATAGACTGACCAGCGTACAGGTGGGGCTGCCCCCCCCCCTTTGATGGTTTGGGTCAGGTCACAGTGGATTGCCTTCTAGGGTGGATTAGGACTCTTCTAAGTTGGTTTCATCGTGGATGATCGTGATTTCCTCTGACGGATAGGTCATCTTTGCCTCTTTTCTGATTAAATCCTCCTACAGACACTGAATCACCAATACAAGTGGAATTTGTTAGTTTAAACCCCTAGCCCTTTGTTAGTGATCATATTTATCCAATTTTACATGTTATATTGATGGTTAAATTGAGGTTTAACGACCATCAACAATGATGGTGGTGGTGGTGATGGTGTTCACTAGGAGGGTGTCTAGGAGGATGATGATAATGAGTAGTTGCATCTCTCTTTCTTCTTTGCTCTCTTTCTGGTCCTTGTTGCCAAAGGGGGAGAAGATGATTAGAGAGGGGTACAACAACTTTCTTGATGCTTTTTTTATGGTTAGCAGGAGCTTCATGTCCTATCCTTTAGTTGTGAGAGTTAGTTAGTGAGTTGAGAGTTGAGTCACTCAAACTCTATTTTATTATAATATTGCTACCTATGTACTCTCTATATTTGGTGAATGTGGACATGTACGTTGTGATGGTATTTAGCTTGTTATTTAATGCTTTTAGTAGATATATCTTGTGATAGCTATGTGTTGGTGCTTGATTCCGCTGTTTTTGCTAAATGTCATAGGAGCGGCAGTGCCACCCACTGGGCAGCAGTGCTGCTCTGTGAAACCTTAGCATTTGTCTCTGATGTGCATACCTATCATTGGCATCACGTTTATTTATATGACACCATGTGCAGCACCCCACAAAAGCATTGGATGTAGGGGGAGTTCCCATTTCACTCAAATATGTGAATTTTGGCCTCTTATGCCAAATTGGAAATTCAAATTCCTATTCACATATTCAGGGGGAGTTCCTACACCCATAGCTCGAAAAAACTCAGTTGTATATTTATACCTTTTTGTAAGCTCTAATCGTGTTGTCATTAATCACCAAAAAGGGGGAGATTGTAAGTGCAATCAAGCCCTAATGTGAGTTTTGATGATAAATGATGACACAATTAGGGAACTAATAAGATTTATCGAGTTGACAAGCAGGTGAAATGATATGGAGGATCTTATGTACAATGGTGGAGCCCCCAATTACAAAAGGACATGGCAACTGACTCAAAAGCGTTTAATTTGTTTTATAATTTGAATTTGAGTTTAGGAAAAGCCATACTACAAAGGGGCATGCAATTCGCAAGCTTAACATGCAATCAAGTGCTTATTCTATCCACCAAAGATATCTACAAACACTTAGCCATGATAGCCATATTTACTCTTTTCCACTCCACTGCTGTTAGGGCAGAGCGGCAGTGCTGCTCTGTGGCTGGCACTGCCGTGACTTGAAATCTAAACATTGGGGAAGGGGTATTTCCTAAACCCTCTTCCTCTCCCAATGGCCACCCACGACCATTTGCACTAGAACTCGACTAGAGAAGCTCTCCTCCCTCTTTCACACTCCATTGAAGCACCTCAAGCTTCTCCCATCGATTCCTCTCTTATTCCTTGAGAGATTGAGCCTCCAAACTGTGCTAGAGAGCTCTCCAACCTACTCTTCAACTTCCTCAAGCACTTGGTTCATGTTCAAGCTAGTGGTTGCATTTGTTACTCTTGGAGCTTGGCTTCTAGCCAGCTAGCGCATCACCCATGGAGCTTGCCAACTTGTGTGGTAGCCCTAGGAGGTTTATAACCACCCCAAGCATCTAGTGGAAACACCCTCATCTCAAGAGGTCACTCTCTTGACTTGAGAACAAGGATAGGGTTCCATAAAACCCAAGCCTTTGTGGATTCCTCAACAACATGGATGTAGGCAACCCTTAGTGGCAAGCTGAACCATGGGATAAATCGGTATCTCACTTGTGTTCTTGTTATTTGCATTGCAATATTTATATTTGTGGTGATTCTAGGGTTTAGACTTGATCTACTTGCTTAGGCACTCCCTCCAACTTCTAAGTGGTTGAATAGGTTCAACATTACCTAGGAACATTAGTAAATTTCTTGATCTAATTTTCATTGGGTAGTTTTTGAACTACTGGCTCAGGTGCCTGGCAGAGCAACACTGCCGCTCGAGGAGCAGTAGTGCCATGGCTTGACAATGCCACTCGAAGAGCAGCACTGCCATGCCTATGTCTACTATTTATTTGAGTTAAATTTTTACAGGCCTATTCACCCCCCCCCCTCTAGGCTAACCAGGGATCCTACAACTATTCATGATGACCTGATGACCCTGCACCTTCTTATGGCCATTGTTTTGGCTCTTGCGCTTATGATTTTGTTCGATATCCGAGAAGACCCAGCCCTGTTAGGGCCGATCGGACCTAGCTGAGCCCCTAAGCATGAAAGGCAGTGGTGTTCCTAAGCCAATCAAAGAATCCAGGTAGGACGAGGCCAGGTGGTGGTGGTGGATCCATGTTGTTGGTCCAGCGTGGATCCTACCAAACTTTGAAAGCTATGTTAAGGAGGTACTCCTGACAAAACATGGAGAATGCCTGCTTAGCGTAACGATTCATGTGGTGAGCCAATTGAAGTGGACCTTCCTCCATTGTGCTACCCAACTTTTCAAGCTATAGTTGATCGAGCGACAGCCGCTTCATTGCCTATGCGTGCAGTTCAGGATCCTATGGGTGCTAGGTTCCTGTAACACCCTCGATGTTACACCCTAAACAAACTACTAAATTATGTCACGAGCATCATGTTTATGTGATAATACATATGATAGAGTGTGTAGATGAATTTCTTATAACCTAAAATGAATAATCAAAATGTTAAATGAAAATTGATTCAATAGCTCATGTTATGTCAAGTAGGGTTGAAAACCAATTTTTATTGAGCAAAAATATTATAGAACATGTGTGTGACACCTAAATAAAGTTTGAAGTACAAACTTTGTAGATGATAATGCAACTCTTGCTGTAGAAAAATAACATTGCTAGCTAGTATTTCTAATAGCTTAGAAATGGAACTTGAAATTGAATCTAGCTCAAGACTTAGAAAATTCCTCAAGTCTAAAGATAGTTCGACAGCACCATGTTTGGGAATTAGTCCTATGAAATTTAGTTAAGAGGTGGTGTCATGTTTTAGCTCTGGTTGGTAACCAAATAGGCCCTCTTTAGCATAGTGAAGGCGGTTTAGTTTCAACTTCAAGAGTTTAGTTTTTATCGACGCTTTAAAATTCATGCACGAACATAGTCTCAGGCTGGTTGGCCGGGTGGGCGTGGTCACCATGCTCGGGAGCTCAATGTCACCATGCTCGACCGCACGTGTGCGGCCATGTGTTGGTCGGCTGAGGCCATCCTCGGCCTAGTCGTGGCCTGGCTACGGCCAGGCGCTGCGGGCCGCCGCGTTGCTGCCCCACCTCACCCTCGCGCTGCTGCCACTACTGCCTTTGGCTGCTACCGTGTGGTGCTGCTGCTACTGTGGTACCATGCTACACTGCTATTGCTTGCCTCATCATCATGCGCACATGGGCTACCTTTTTGCCTTGTACCGTCACCTCGCTTTAATGTCGTCGTAGCCACACATGTCGTGCTCCCCAACTATCTCCGCACGCACACACGATGCTGGGCTACGTTGTCTTGTAGCGAGCGTGTAGGTGTTGCCTTAGGTCTGGCCTACCGCTTGCCTCCAAGGTGAGGACGGCTAGAGCCTAGACCTACCGTTCTCCCTGCCGCCTCTGCCATCTGAGCCGCACCCACAAAATCAGCCAGAGAGAGATCACCTCAATCCGATTCAACGCGTCTACGGCCTCGCCATTAAGCCACCTTGCTGCTTGACCCCATCATGCCTTGAGTTGAGCCCGGCCAAGCCTTAATTTGGCTATTTCCCCACCATCAGGCCATTAAGGTCGTGCTTGGCCGATGTGGGTGGCAACTCACCAATGAACCTATGAGAGGTCGGGCCAGCTACGCCATTAGCTTTGCCTCAACTCCCTCTTCATCATACGCTCGTCAGTCAAACCACTACCACTACCCTGATGCCATCGCCGCAGTCGTGTCAGCCGTGGTGCACCACCGCATGACTCGGTCGCACGTGGCTAGCCCTCCTCTGCCATCCTCTACCCCAACTATCACTTCGATCGAGTCCATGATAAGCTCCTGATGCTCACATGTTAGCTAGTTAGGCCTATAGCTGCCCTAGTTCAGTAGAACAGTCGCGCTGCCATCATGGATGGCCATCCATCCCTACAGCCCTCACCAGTGAGCCTCGCCACTCCTCACCACCACACAGCATGGTAGTCTAGGTCGGAGACGGCGATTGACCCGTTAGATGGGTCCGTACAGGTCCCAGGTGGCTGGTGTAGACATCCAGTGCCGCCACTTGCTGCGTTGTCGTACATAGAGTTGCCTGGGGGTGCGCATGGGGAAATTAGGGAAAACTCAGCGGGTTAAATGAATTTATTCGAGAGAGGAAGAAATAGTGTTAGGACTTAGGTGTAATTTGGGAGAAGTCCGAGGGTTGTTTTGCAAAAGCGCCAGTGCGCACGGGTTGCCCCGCTGTGGGCCATCTCATGCATGGGCCGCGCCTGCGTGGGCCTTGCATTTGTGGGCCACGCGGTGGAATCTATTTTTCTTTTTCCTAAGAAATTAGTAATAGCTTTCTATTTTAATTTCTGAGCTGGTCTTTGGTAATTAATATAAAATCATATAGATGCCCAAAAATTGTGAAACAAATTTTGTTAGGTTTCTAAAATTATTGTCTATCTGTTGGTATAGTTAGTTCATACATATCTATGTTGGAACTAAGGGCTATTAAATTATTTGAACATGTTTAATATTATTAGGGTAATTATTGTAGGAATTTTTGTGGTAAATTGGTGATAGCTTTGATCCTGAAATTTTTGCAGTAGCTTCATTGTATTATTATGTATGAGGAGGAGATTCTCGTGCAGGAGGAGGTCCTAGAGATGCCACTAACTGACTCAGCTAACACCACGCCTGCCCAAGGCAAGCCCCGGTGCATAACCTCTATTTTTCATAGGCATCGTATATATATGTGTGTTGTGCATTTATGTTGCAGGAAAATTTTGTGGAAACCACATGCACATATATATCTACCCTATGAGTTCTACTAGTGTTGGTTCGAGTAGTTGCTATGCTTAGGCTATCGATAGTGTGAGTAACCTGCCGTTACCCACAGTAGGTGATTATTATTACTCGCATAATAAAACAATGAAAAGAAAATGGAGACCGGGCAGGGATATGGTATGGGTATTGGTGGGTGTAACAAGTTGTGTCTCGCAGCCATGGGGCTTAGCTTGGTTACACTATTTTCCCTATCCGTGTCGATTGAGGACCGTCTGTTGCTGTGGATGGTAGTTAGGTCACAGACTTATTATCCTAAGCACATACTTGTTCTTTAGAGCAAGAAGCCTCGCTGCGCTCTTATCGTGGGTTTTGGCTCTTTCTAGACTGACTGATTGGAGGCAGGGAAAGGTGGAGGTCTAAGCACCATACTGAGACTGAGTCTCAAGTGTGAGGGCTTGGAGTCCAAGTTTGGACGAGGACCTAGACCCCTCGACAGGAGTAGAATGGGTTGGTCTTGTTTGTGCCTGGGGTACAAACGAGGCATGTGTTTCGGGGTACCCAGCTAGGATACATTGGATTGGGAATCGCTGTTTCTATGAGATGGTATGACTTGGCTATGGTCTAGCATCGTAGTAAGAACTAGAAGATGAAAGGTGGTAAAATGGTTCTGATTGCTCAACTTTTGCTTGAAGGTAGAACAGGTGCTTACCTAGAATGGTTAGCTAATAAAGTAATCATGACTGCTAATAAAACTTGACCTTAAGGATGCACTATTTGTAATGCTTTTCGCAAACAAAAAAACAGCAAACCATATTGCCTATCATATCCTTGAGAGTTAGGAAAATATTTCCACTAGTTGGGTAAGTCTTGCAAGTACATCATGTACTCAGGGTTTATTTTACCCTGTTGCAGGTGCAGCTTGAGGAGTTAGCTCTTGTGTGGAGGATTCTTCTAGTGGGCACAGATGGATCCGTGTATCGTTTTTGCTAGATGATTATTAGATTCCGCTGTTTAATTATTGTACTCTAAACTCTAGCATTGTAATAAATAATTTCCAAGACTCTGTGTTGTATGAAATGGCTAAGTATTATATGCTCGTACTCATTATTGGATCCTAGATGTAAAACGTGGATTGTTTCGAGTTTTTTCTTTGGGTGTGCTCGACAGAACTGCCCGTTTTAGCCCATTTTTGGGGCGCTTAGTGTCTACTGGAAGTCGAGCGCCTTCAAAAGTGTGTTATTCCAGGTGGTTCTTCCATAGGTGGTATCAGAGCCAATAATGAGTATATGGGTTTAAGAACTCTTTTTAAAAACCTAAAATTTGAACTACAAAAACTTTATGAAAAATAGGATGCGATAAATTACGTAAATAAGTATAAGCCCTAGCAATATGGTCTATCTAGGATAGTGGCACTAGTTTTATCTAATTAATTTCTATAGGTATACTAACATACACTGCGAAAGAATCATTTAGCATCCAGAAAGTGCGTGTGCGCTGTGCCAAAATTTTATGCGAATGCCGCTATATTCTGGCTTGAGTGAACGAATAGGTCAATGCATGCATCATGAAGAAAGAATCTTGCTTAAGTTAAACTCCCCCCACATGTGTAATTTTTTGGGTAGTAAATTTGTAGCAGAACTATCCAATTTATAAGAGCATAAGTACAATAGCAACCCGCAAGCGGTCGTATTGTCATACTTGAGCCCATATAAACCCGATAATGCGTCGAGTACCACGAAGGGTCTCGATTCAACCAACATACAACCAAGATCGTACATGATTCAACATACATGTCACACGTTACATAAAGTTCACAAATATAGTTCCATACATCAGAGTATGATTAAAAGTTATTACAAACCAAGTTCAGGTAAAATAGTAGCGGAAGCAAATAGAGTTTGAAACCAACGTCTCCATCATTGTTCAAATACGGTGCAATCTCATGATCACAATTCCACAAAAGCATAAGAGAGGGATTAATGAGAAACGCCTTGCCTAGGGCCCCACTTCTCGTCCACAGTAGGACAGAAGTAGTTCTACAATAACCATGATACATCGTATTATCTGCAACAATGGAAATAAACCCTGAGTACGAGAAAGTACCTAGCTAGACTTACCCATCATAAACCAAAAAGAAAGTGACTCCAAGGATCATGCAAGGCTTTATAAGTGGAGATAGCTTGACAACATTTAGCATGAAAAGCTACTAATTCAGTTATACATTTATAATTCGGACATCAAGTTAATTGTAGCTATTCATCTCTAGATTATCAACTAACCTATGCCATACATGTGGTATATCATTTAGTAGCATAACAATAATAACCATAGCTAGTGTAGTAATTCCATGTTCTTCATAACCATCGTTCCAAAATACACTTACTATGATGTTGGAGCTAGCCAAGTTTCTTACTATTTGGGAGAGATGGCGATTCGAATCAATTTCAACTAGCTAGGAATTTATTCCTAACACAAACCTAGGCAGACCAGATAATGGAGACGGGGATCCCAATCTTCCGTCAGGTGATGGTAACTATCGTTGTGGCGGAGAATGACACACCGATCCGGCTTCAGATCGAAAGATCGAACCCTGCAATCTTAGCACCACAGCTCCTCTGGTTATTAACCGAGTCACGGACCAGATTGACCTTGCCAAGAAGGCTAATCCCTGCCTGCGCAACGAAGAACACAAGCAAGAACAAGAAAGATCACATCCAAATTGCAGATGTATGATTAATCTCACGAGTTGGGGTCTCACAAACCGAAGAACGGCGAAACTATTTCTTGACAGAATAATCTAAGCAAAACCCAAACCCTAATGGAGGGGCAGTGGCTGTTTATGAAGACTCTAGGGTCGTGCAAGACCCCTAGACGCGCCCCTAATGGGCCCAAACTCGATACATGGTCCAACAGACCAAAAGACGGTGTCGCAGCACCCTGGCAGATTCTGGATGCTGACTTGTTTTGACGATTCCTGTTGATTACGAATAGCTTTTGATGTTAAACCACTTGGATTGGCTTCCTTATCAAATTAGCTTTCCATCCATATGTGGATCATCGAAAACAGAGTTCGGATGCGTCCTGGGCGACCAGTTTAAGGTAGACTGGTCCTGGAGGCCGAGGCAGACTCGAATTCATGTTGGACTGGGCCTCCGGCTTGTGTTGGACGTCCTTGCTGGTCATCATCACCTCCTCCACGTCCTCTTAGTCCCTCTTGACCCTCTCCAATGTTCCTAAGCAAGATAACATCATTAGGTAGTAGTCTATTCTCAAAAGTATGAAAAGGATCGCTTAAGAACGAGCTCACCTATAAATTGAGTTGACGCATTCGAGCCCGGGTCATTGGACCTCGCATGACGGTTGGAGGATCAGCTGTTACATCCAAAGGAGTGATGTCCTCATCACCAGATCAACGGTCACCTTAGGTCACCTTTGGTACAAACTCAGGTCCACATTTCTCGGGTTTGACCAGCGCCGTACAATCAGGGACAACTAGCTGCCAGGACATTTAGGCCTGGCGTACCCTTGGGCTCATGTTTGGCTCCACATACATCCTTACTACCATCCAGAGTGTGCACTTTTATAGAATGGGGTCTGGCCTGAGTTGAGCTACTTGGCTTTGTTGTCAGAATGAGTTATTCGGCTAGCTAAGTGAGAGGCATGCGTTCAATCTTGATAGAAGTGCGAACAATGGTATGGTCCTTAACCGGCATAGACAGAATCACATGACTCAACCTACACATGGACTCTGCTCGGCCTCTAGTTACATTACCCCATGGTTCTGTTCCATGATAGCAATTATAGCCAACCGTGCTTCGGTATCCACCTATATCTCGCAGGTGACAGGAAATCACCCGACTTCTACCGGTCTAAGCATGGCGAAGCATATATTTGATCCTGGACCTACATAGAGTTAAAGGTATATATATATATATGGAAAAGGTAGTGCTATGCATCAAGTGTTTCCAATCAACTCTTATAACCTAATGCATCAAACATAATGGACTCAAGTGATATTTTGTTAAACATGGGAGGCTTAAAATGCTCTGGGGTTTGCATTTGATAAAAGAAGTTGGCCTATGGTCTAGGCACTTAGGTAAGTCTTCAAGAGTTTGCTCCTCTCTTTCTAGAGCTAAGGCCTAAGGTGCCTCCTATTGTTCCTCCGGCTCTTCTTCGAACTCCAACAAAGTTATCCCTTCGAACAATCCTATATGCATGAGCATGGAATAAGATATCATGGATGCATATATTATGACAAGTACGATAGGATATAGTGTGATGAAATGCATCCTCCTAAGTATTCTCAACAGCATTGCCTTAAGGTGATAACAAGTTATATTTTCTTTTACTGAGTAGGTGCATATCTCTTCTCCAGTAACTAAACAAACACTTATATAGATCATTATCTATACTACAAAGCATCAGCCACTTGTTTTGACCATAATAGGAGTTATACACATCTAATTAATATGGTTGTGGATTTTTGGAAAGATTATGAAATTTCCTACCACTTTCTTTTAATCATCTCAAAGCGATTCAACAGTTATCTAGGTCCAACAATTCAATCTTTCAGACCTGCCCAGAAAGCAAGCATTTCTGACAGCAGACTTCTAATAGCCATAATTCTTAAACCATAAGACTTATGACTATAAACTTTAATACCAAGTAGATAAGTAAGTTATCTACTACTTTGTTATTAACAAGTTTTATAGAAAATACCATTATCATCATGAAATTATCACCACAACAGAAACTATACATGCAGCCATTTTGTTGAAATATAAAGCAATAATTAACTAGTTATATACAACCAATTACTTCTAAGCCTAACTAATAACATCAATAGATCATATGCATCACAAGCACCATAGAAAACATCATGGTTAAACATAACTAATTTATTTATATTCATTTATTAATTTCCTTAGAAAATAAGGGGATTTAAAGGATAAATATTTTTATTGCTCAATAAATTCTGAGAAAATTACAGTAGCCTACATATGACCCTAATAGTCTACTGTACAATTTTTGTGCCATTTGGATAAGTATAACCACCTCTACTAAAATGACAAGTTATATAGGTTTATTTTAGTAAAAATTATTTAGCCTAATGAAAAATGTCAAGCAACAGATTTCATATTTTTATTACTTTCCTCTTAGCACAAGAATAATGTGTAAAAATTTTCATGACCATATGTTATGTATCTTTAACCTATTTAATTTCACTAGAAATTAGCAATTAATTAAGATTAAATAGAAAGACCATATTTCAATTATTCTTACTGTAGGTTTAATATTTTTCCTAGCTAGAGCATGTCAACACAAGACCAGCAAAATTAGAACCACAATTTTATCGTCTTCCTATCTCAAGTTATGCATTGTACAATATATAAACTAATTTAAAAGCACTTATTTTGCTTAATTTAATTCTCCTAGAAAAATACCCTAAGCATTAGATTTCATATTTTTATCAAATATTACACTTCAACATTAATCTAATAAAATTTGGTTCACCCCATTTAGATACTCCAAGCTCTAGATATGAACTTTTGAAGTTTGTATTCAAATCTATGAAATTAATTCAAAAACCAACTAAACCCTAACTGCTAGGTGCACCTGGTCTATACAACCTCAGGCGCTGACATGCGAGTCTTGTAGTCAACCCTGGTCCCACGTGCCAGTGAGACAGAGGTAGGGCGTCGAATTTGACCGGCGAGGTCACCGGTGATGTGGTCACCACTAACATGCTCCCCTCCTCGTTCCGCACCTAGTGAGCTAAGTGGGTGAACCCTTGATGGTGGTTGGCTATGGTGACGGCACTAATGGCGGACGACGGCGGCACTGCGGTGGCGCACCCATCATTTCTAGCCACGACATGCTCAGGCAAGCTTGGCTATAGTGTCCTAGTGGTCCAGTGGAGATGTAGGGTTAGGTTGGAGCTATGGTGGAGCGGCGATGAAGCTTGGCCGCGTGCGTGGCATGGCGGCGGTGAAAGCACGGTGGTGCACAATCGTGTCTTGACGCCGGTGTGTCTGCGTTGGCTCAACGGCTTGCGGCATGACATAGACCTAACCCTAGGCTAACCCTAACGAGAGAAAGGCATGCGTGAGACGGCTCGGTGGAGCATGGCCATGGTGAACGTGAGCTCGATGGAGCTCCAGTGATGGCGTGGTGATGGTGAACTCAAATAGCGGCTTTGCCTGAGCACGATTGGTATGGCTAGCGGCTCGAGAAGGTGGAGGAGGGGATGGCAAAGCAGTGTGCGTGAGCAATCAGACAATGGCACTACGGTGGCAACGAGCGAGCGCAGCGGAGGTCGATGACGATGGCGCGGCACTGTGGTTGCGCTCTAGAGGGCACGCAGGTGAGAGAGGAGGTGAGAGCAAGAGTGAGCACGTGTGAGCAGGTATGCGCGGCACGGTGCAGTGCTCTTTACCACCCGCTCTGGCCTGATGGGTGGGGCCGGTGCCAGTGTATGGCCACCACGCGGCGTGTGCAGCCTACACCGGTCGGCCACGATGACTGCTTCCCAGGCCGATTTAGATAGGTGAAGGAGCCGACTGATAGCATGTTTTTGAACCTCCAAATCTCTGAAACCGTGGCAAATTTTTGAAAACTTCATTAATACAAAGTGTAGAGCTACATGAGTACTACCAGATTGCTTAAAGGAGTTTGGCCTAATTCCCAATGATTTTGAAACTACAGTGCTCCAAAGCAAGGTACTTTGAAACTGAAAACCAGTTTAGGTCTTAGCAAAATTTTCTAAGTTACACACAACATTTTGTTGATTTTTGTGAGCTTTGTTTGACTAAGTTAGACACTAATTTGGCTCATGACCTTTAAATAAAGTTTTTTACCCTTGATGTGAACTACAACTTTTATTTGAGTCACACGGCCATTTAAACATTCTAAGCCACTATTGAACTTTGGTCAAACTAGCATCATGAAACTAACATTTCAAATTAAACCAACACTTAGAAGCAAAATTGGTTCATGTCATGAATACAAAAGTTGTTCCATTGACCATCCTAGATGTGTCTAAGGTATTGTAGCGACCTTACAACTATTTCACACATTAGTCATACATGATTACAAGCATAAGCATATATATATATAATCAACATTTCATGTGACAATGTATAAGAATGAGATGAAATTTCATATGCTCATGTTCATGAATGCTTGGATGATGTTTGTGCTCATGAAATGCAAGTGACAAATGCAATTCTTCACACTAGGGTGTTATAGAATTGATAAGATAATAAATGAAAAGAAATGCTTTAACTCTTAATGAAAAGTATTAGCATGCAACAACTTAGTGGGCCTTATCATCTCTCTAGCCTTTTGTTTCTAAATATGGAGGCCTTGTCTCTAACGGTGGGCTCCTATCTATTTACAGATGAACCTGAGGTCTGGTTGTGGGAGCCCAGTGTTGGGACGGGCTGTGGTCTTAGTGAAGATCAAGGCGAAAATAGTTGTGGCCATGATAATAGCAATGGCAACGGGGAGAGCCACGAGGCCCCACTCCTTGGTCCCCCTCCTCCACCACCACCATCAATGACCCATGCGGAGATGATGGTTGTGACATTGGCTGCTCATCGCGAGTCATCTCGTGCCTTGGATATGCTGGAACATGCTATTGGTGGCTTCGCCCATGGAGGCCTCAGTGGCAATGGTGGGAATGGGGGTGGTGCCTGTGGTCCTGAGAGGCCTATTCCTATCAGGACTTTTTGGGGACACACCCATCGACGTTCATGCCGACTGTGGAGCCTCTGGACATGGAGTATTGGCTTCTTATTCTAGAGCAAAAATTTTAGCTGATCAATGTGACTGATGAGCAGAAGGAACGCTTTGTCACATAGCAGCTTCTGGGATCTGCCAGTGTTTGGTGGGACACTTTCAATGCCATGCAGCCTGTGGACCACCATGTGACTTGCTGGGAGTTTACCATTACTTTCTGTTAGTGCTATATTCCTGCTGGTTTGCTGAACAGGAAGTTGTCCGAGTTTCTAGAGCTAAAACATGGAAATATGACGGTGATGGAGTATGTGAACAAGTTCAACCATCTTGCATAGTATGTTGGAACTCATGTGGACACTGATGAGAAGAAGATGGACTATTTTAATCATGGTCTCTCTTGTATCTTGTAAGAGAAGCTGTATACAGGAGGCTTTCAGGCCTTTGGTGCATTGATGAATGCTGCTATTGCTATGGAGGGACTTCAGCGTGACTCTTAGGCTAAGCAGAAGTGCAAGAGGGTGATCACTATGACTTCTAGTCACCCACAGTCTCAGAAAGATATAGGTTGTGAGGAGGGTGTCCTATCACTCTTTGGGTGGACAGTCATCCTGCCAGACTCAGTAGACTCACCTGGCACCGCCCACTTAGTATCGTGCACCTACTTAGCAAGTGCAGCAGCCTTAGGGATAGCAGGTTCTGCCTCTTTAGGGATAAGGGAACAAGCTAGGTGCTTGTTTCAAGCATGGCAAGGAAGGTCACTATGCTTAGGAGTGCTCCCAGAATTAGCCTTCCCAGTCTTCTTAGCCTTTGGCCAACTCTCGTCTGGTCAAGAGGACTATCATCAGGAAGAAGGTGCCCATGAGCTGCTCTGGGTAGGTTAACTTCACCAAGGCTGAGGAGATTCCATAGGGTGAGCCTGTGATGGCTGGTATGTTTATCATTGAGTTCCATCCAGCATATGTGTTATTTGATTCTGGTGCATCACATTCATTCATAAGTATGGGGTTTGTACAAAGGCACAATATATCTACTATGGCCATTCCTATTACCTATAGAATCAGAACCACGGGTGCATAGTTGTGCGTTAAAACTTGGACGGACACCGTGAGATTAGTGCTAGCCACTCACTCTTATCGCCTCCAGTTCATGGTGCTGCCTGGGCAAGGCAGAGATGCAATTTTGGGAATGAACTGGTTGAGAAATTATGGGGTGGTCTTGAACCTTAGGCAGGGAATTGTTGAGTTAAGGCTTCCTTCTTCTGAGGATAGGATGTCCCTCCTTATGTCATCAGTCCCCACCTTACCAGTTATTGCTCATGCTGAAGCTTCTCCTGACCTTGCTGCTATTCCTGTGGTCTATGAGTTTCCAGATGTCTTCCTCGAGGATCTACCTAGGTTACCACCAGATAGGGATGTGGAGTTTTCCATTGAGTTAGAACCTAGCACTGCTCCTATTTCACGGCGTCCTTACTGCATGGCTCCAAAAGAATTAGTTGAGATGAAGAAACAGTTAGAGGAATTGTTGGAGAATGGATTCATCCTTCCTAGTTCTTCACCATAGGCTTGTCCAGCTATTTTTGTGAAGAAGAAGGATGGTACTCTTTAGATGTGTGTGGATTTTCACCCTCTCAAGGCGGTAACCATTAAGAACAAGTATCCTTTACCTTGTATTGATACTTTGTTCGATCAGTTGTCTGATGCAAAAGTGTTTTCAAAGATTGATCTTCGTTTGGGGTATCAACAAATTAAAATCTGGCCGCAAGATATCCCAAAGACAGCTTTCTCTACTAGGTATGGGCTTTATGAATACCTAGTCATGTCTTTTGGTCTCACCAATGCTCCTGCATTCTTCATGTATCTCATGAACTCGGTCTTCATGCTAGAATTGGACAAGTTTGTAGTGGTGTTCATTGATAATATTTTGGTATATTCTAAGAACAATGAAGAGCATGCATAGCATCTTCGTATAGTCCTGACTTGACTAGGTAAACACAAGTTGTATGTCAAATTCAATAAGTGTGAGTTTTAGTTGGATCGAGTGTACTTTTGGGGCATGTCCTAACCCCTAAAGGCATCTCTGTGGATCCTAGCAAGGTGAAACATGTGTTAAATTGGAAATCTCCAAAGTCTATGCATCAGATTCGTTAGCTCCTCGGTGTTGCTGGTTATTATCGGTGTTTCATCCCTAAGTTTTCCAAGATAGCTCAACCAATGACCAAGTTGCTTTAGAAGGATGCCAAGTTAGTATGGAGTCCGGCTTGTGAAGAAGCTTTCCAAGCACTAAAGAAGTTCCTTACCTCTGCTCCTGTTCTTGCTCAATGAGATATTGATAGGCCATTTGATGTGTATTGTGATGCCTCTAGGATTGGACTGGGTTGTGTGCTTATGCAAGATAGGCGAGTGATAGCTTATGCTTTGTGTTAGCTAAAGAAGCATGAGATGATTTACCCCACCCATGATTTAGAGTTGGCTGCAGTTGTGCACGCTCTAAAAATTTAGAGGCATTACCTGTTAGGAAACAAAGTGCATATCTATATGGATCACAAGAGCCTCAAATATATTTTCACTCAATCCGAATTGAATATGAGGCAGCGGAGGTGGCTCGAGTTAATCAAAGATTACAATTTGGAAGTTCATTACCATCCTAGAAAAGCCAATGTGGTAGCTGATGCCTTGAGTCAGAAGTCGCATTAGGTTGATGAAGAATCTTTGCCCCTCATCCATTCTAAAGTGTTAGCCCATATTGCTCTAGTCTCGGATTTACTTGAGCAAATTATTATAGAGCAAAGGCAAGATGCTTCGGAAATTCCTCATATCAAGAAGTTAATTGCCGAAGGGCATGTCCCTTATTTTAGTCTTAATGATCAAGGTGTGGCGAAGTTTAAGAATCGATTGGTGGTTCCTTCAAGTGATGAGCTTAGAAGAAAAATTTTGGATGAAGCTCTTAACTCCAAGCTGTCCATTCACCCTAGAAGCAACAAGATGTATCATGATTTGCGTCACTTGTATTGGTGGCCAAATATGAAGCAGGACATTACTAAATACATCTTAGAATGTGACATTTGTGGGAGGGTTAAGGTGGACCATATGTGTACAACCGATGTTCTATAGCCTTTGCCTATCCCTATTTGGAAATGGGGGATATTTCCATGGATTTTGTTGTGGGTTTGCCCCGCACAGCAAAGGGATATGATTCTATTTGGGTCATTGTGGATCACCTCACCTAGTCTGCTCATTTTCTCCTGGTGGATAGAAGGTATTCAGCCCAAAAGTATGCCAAGCTATATTTTGATCAGGTTGTAACCCTACATGGAGTTCCTCTTACCATTGTCTCTGATAGAGGGTCAGTTTTTGCCTCTCGCTTTTGGGAGCAACTACAGAAGTGTCTTGGTACTCGCCTCCTCAAAAGTTTAGTATATCATCCACAAACTAATGGTCAGATAGAACGAGTCAACCAAGTACTTGAGGATATGTTGAGAGCTTGTGTCATTTCTTTTCCAAAAAAGTGGGATGAATGATTGTCTTTAGCGTAGTTTTCTTATAACAATAGTTATCAAGAAAGCATTCAAATGGCACCTTTCGAGGCTTTATATGGCAAGAAATGTAGAACACCACTTAACTGGGTTGAAGTGGGAGACTGGTTATTTTGGGCTTGATTTTATCAAATAAGCCAGAGAGCAAGTTAGTGTTATTCAGAGTCATTTGAACGCAGCTCAGAACCATCAGAAAACTTATGCAGACAAGAGAAGAAGACCCTTGCAATTTGAAGTTGGTGACCATGTGTATCTCAAGGTATCTCTGATGAGAGGTGTGCTTAGGTTTGGAGTTCGTGGGAAATTAGCTCCTCATTATGCTAGACCTTATAAAGTTTTGGAATGGTGTGGTTCTGTTGCTTATCATATCCAACTCCCGGATATCTTGTCAACAGTCCATAATGTCATCCATGTTTCTCAATTAAAGAAGTGTTTATGGGTTCCCACTGAAGTAGTGGAAGTTGAAGGACTCCCTATCCAACCTAATCTTTCTTATGTTGAGCATCCCATCAAAATCTTGGATGAAAAAGAAAGAGTCACTAGAAACAAAGTGGTGAAAATTTATAAAGTCTAATGGCAAAACCATGCGGAGGACGAAGCAACTTGGGAACAGGAGAATTATATTCTAGAATATTATCCCCATCTCCTTCCTAATTCATCGAGGTAATTATTTAAATTGAAATTGCTTCTTATCCCTTCCTACACTAGGCACTCACATGAAATCTCAGGACGAGATTTTGTTTTAGGGGGGAGGAGCTGTAACACCCTCGGTGTTACAACCTAAACAAACTACTAAATCATGTCATCAGCATCATGTTTATGTGATAATTCATATGATAGAGTGTGTAGATGAATTTCTTGTAACCTAAAATGCATAATAAAAATGTTAAATGAAAATTGATTCAATAGCTCATGTTATGTCAAGTAGGGTCGAAAACCAATTTTTATTGAGCAAAAATATTATAGAACATGTGTGTGACACCTAAATAAAGTTTGAAGTACAAACTTTATAGATGACAATGCAACTCTTGCTGTAGAAAAATAACATTGCTAGCTAGTATTTCTAATAGCTTAGAAATGGAACTTGAAATTTAATCCAGCTCAAGACTTAGAAAATTCCTCAAGTCTAAAGACAGTTCGACAGCACCATGTTTGGGAATTAGTCCTGTGAAATTGAGTTAAGAGGTGGTGTCATGTTTTAGCTCTGGTTGGTAGCCTAATAGGCTATCTTTAGCATAGTGAAGGCGGTTTAGTTTCAACTTCAATAGTTTAGTTTTTATCGATGCTTTAACATTCACGCACGAACACAGTCTCGGGCTGGTTAGCCGGGTGGGTGTGGTCACCATGCTTGGGACCTCGACATCGCCATGCTTGGCCGCACGCACGTGGTCACGCGTTGGCCGGCCGAGGCCGTCCTCGGCTTGGTTGTGGCCTGGCGCTGTGGGCCGCCGCATTGTTGCCCCAGCTCGCCATCGTGCTGCTGCCACTGCCGCCTTTGGCCGCTGCCATTTGGTGCTACTGCCGCTGTGGTGTCGTGCTGCGTTGCTATTGCTCGCCGCATCGCCATGCGCACGTGGGCTGCCCCAGCTGCCTTGTGCCGTCGCCTCACCTTAATGGCACTACAGCCGCACATGCCATGCTCCCCAACTATCTCCGCGCGCGTGCATGATGCTGGGCTGCGTTGTCTCATAGCGAGCGTGCAGGTGCTGCCTTAGGTCCGGCCTATCACTTGTCGCTAAAGCAAGGATGGCTAGAGCTCGAACCTACCCTTCTCCCTGCCGCCTCTACCATCTAAGCCATGCCCACGAAATCAGCCAGAGAGAGATCACCTCAATCCGATTCAACACGTCCACGGCCTTGCCATTAAGCCACCTAGCTACTCAACCCTATCACGCCTTGAGTTGAGCCCGGCCAAGCCACAATTTGGCTGTTTCCCCACTACTGGGCCATTAAGGCCATGCTCGGCTGGTGTGGGTGGCAACTCGCCAATGAACCTATGAGAGGTCGGCCTAGCTACGCCATTAGCTTTGCCACGACTCCCTCTTCGTCCTATGCTCATCAATCGAACTACTACCACTACCCCGGTGCCATCGCTGCGGTCGTGTTAGCCGCGGTGTGCCGCCGCACGGCTTGGTCGCACATGGCCAGCCCTCCTCACTCATCCTCTACCCCAACTATCACTTTGATCGAGTCCATAGTAAGCTCCTAATGCTCACACGTTAGCTGGTTAGGCCTATAGCTACCCTAGTTCATCGAAACAGTCACGCTGCCATCGTGGATGGCCACGCATCCCTTCAACCCTCACCAGTGAGCCTCGCCACTCACCACCACCCAACACGGTAGTCTAGGTCAGAGATGGCGATCGACCTGTTAGATGGGTCCGCATAGGTCCTAGGTGGCCGGTGTAGACGTCTAGTGCCGTCACTCACCGTGCCGCCGTGCACAGAGTTGCCTAGGGATGCGCAGGGGGAAATTAGGGAAAACACAGGGGGGTTACATGAATTCGTCAGAGAGAGGAAGAAATAGTATTAGGACTTAGGTGAAATTCGGGAGAAGTCCAAGGGCTCTTTTGCAAAAGCACTAGTGCACACGGGCTCCCCTGCTATGGGCCATCTCGCGCGTGGGCCTCGCCTACGCGGGCCGCGCGGTGGAATTAGTTTTTCTTTTTCCTAAGAAATTAGTAATAGCTTTCTATTTTAATTTCTAAGCTGGTCTTTGGTAATTAATATAAAATCATGTAGGTGTCCAAAATTGCGAAACAAATTTTGTTAGGTTTCTAAAATTATTGTCTATCTGTTGGTATAGTTATTTCATACATATCTATGTTGGAACTAAGGGCTATTAAATCATTTGAATGTGTTTAATATTATTAGGGTAATTATTGTAGGAATTTTTGTGGTAAATTGGTGATAGCTTTGATCCTAAAATTTTTACAGTAGTTTCATTGTATTATTATGTGCTTACTGTAATTTTTCTAGCCCTAAGATAGCTTGTTTGTTAGGGTAACTAAATATCCGTTAAACCTTTAATATGAATAAGAGAAGAATATTGACTTATGAAATGAAGCACTTGTTAGGGTGAGCTTGACACTTGATTTGATAGAGCTGATGGTTAGCTTAATATTTTAGTCATTAGAGCTAGCTTGTTAGTATGGCATATGTGTCCATATTTTAAGAGTTGTTGTTGCCTAAATACTAAGTTGTTGCATCATCATCATCGCATGCATATAGAGAACGAGTCGGTGGAGATCGTGACCATCGGCGATCACGAGTTTGAGGAGATTGTCGAGGAGTGCGAGGAGGAGATTCTCATGTAGGAAAAGGTCCTAGAGCCGCCACTGACTGACTCAGCTGACACCGTGCCTACCCAAGGCAAGCCCCAGTGCATAACCTCTATTTCTCATATCCATCGTGTATATATATATGTGTGTGTGTTGTGCATTTACATTGCAGGAAAATTTTGTGGAAACCACATGCATATATATATATATATATATATATATATATATATATATATATATATATATATATATATATATATATATATATATATATATATATATATATATATCTACCCTATGAGTTCTACTAGTACAGGTTCGAGTAGCTTCTATGCTTAGGCAGTCGGTAGTGTGAGTAACCTACCATTACCCACAATAGGTGATTATTATTACTCACATAATAAAATGATGAAAAAAAAATGAAGACCGGGCAGGGATATGGTATGGGTATTGGTGGGTGTAACAAGTTATGTCCCATGGCCACGGGGCTTAGCTGGGTTACACTATTTTCCCTATCCGTGTCAATTGAGGACCGTCCGTTACTGTGGATGGTAGTCAGGTCACAGACTTATTATCCTAAGCACATACTTGCTTATGTTAGCGAGAAGGCTCGTTGCGCTCTTGTCATGGGTTTCGGCTCTTTCCAGACCGATGGATTGGATGCGGAGAAAGGTGAAGGTCTAAGCACCATACTGAGACCGCGTCTCAAGTGTGGGGGCTTGGAGTCCAAGTTTGGACGGGGACCTAGACCCCTCGATAGGAGTGGAATGGGTTGGTCTCGTTTGTGCCTGGGGTACAAGTGGGGCATGTGTTTTGGGGTACCTAGCTGTGATACATTGGTTCATGAATCGCCGTTTTTGTGAGACGGTACGACTTGGCTATGGTCTAGCACCGTAGTAAGAACTGGAAGATGAAAGGTGGTAAAGTGGTTCTGATTGCTCAACTTTTACTTGAAGGTAGAACAGGTGCTTACCTAGAATGGTTAGCTAATAAAGTAATCATGACTGCTAATAAAAGTTGACCTTAAGGATGCACTATTTGTAATGCTTTTCGCAAACAAAAAAACAGCAAACCATATTGCCTATCATATCCTTGAGAGTTAGGAAAATATTCTCACTAGTTGGGTAAGTCTTGCGAGTACATCATGTACTTAGGGTTTATTTTACCCTGTTGCAGGTGCAGCTTGAGGAGTTAGCTCTTGTGTGGAGGATTCTTCTAGTGGGCATAGATGGATCCGTGTATCGTTTTTGCTAGATGATTATTAGATTACGCTGTTTAATTATTGTCCTCTAAACTCTAGCATGTAATAAATAATTTCCAAGACTCTGTGTTGTATGAAACCACATGCACATATATATCTACCCTATGAGTTCTACTAGTGCAGGTTCGAGTAGTTGCTATGCTTAGGCTGTTGATAGTGTGAGTAACCTGCCGTTACCCACAGTAGGTGATTATTATTACTCGCATAATAAAACAATGAAAAGAAAATGGAGACCGGGTAGGGATATGGTATGGGTATTGGTGGGTGTAACAAGTTGTGTCTCGCGGCCATGGGGCTTAGCTTGGTTACACTATTTTCCCTATCCGTGTCGATTGAGGACCGTCTGTTGCTGTGGATGGTAGTTAGGTCACAGACTTATTATCCTAAGCACATACTTGTTCTTTAGAGCGAGAAGCCTCGCTGCGCTCTTATCGTGGGTTCTGGCTCTTTCTAGACTGACTGATTAGAGGCAGGGAAAGGTGGAGGTCTAAGCACCATACTGAGACTGGGTCTCAAGTGTGAGGGCTTGGAGTCCAAGTTTGGACGAGGACCTAGACCCCTCGACAGGAGTAGAATGGGTTGGTCTCGTTTGTGCCTAGGGTACAAACGAGGCATGTGTTTCAGTGTACCCAGCTAGGATACATTGGATTGGAAATCGCCGTTTCCATGAGACGGTATCACTTGTCTATGGTCTAGCACCGTAGTAAGAACTAGAAGATGAAAGGTGGTAAAATGGTTCTGATTGCTCAACTTTTGCTTGAAGGTAGAACAGGTGCTTACCTAGAATGGTTAGCTAATAAAGTAATCATGACTGCTAATAAAACTTGACCTTAAGGATGCACTATTAGTAATGCTTTTTACAAACAAAAGAAAACAGAAAACCATATTGCCTATCATATCCTTGAGAGTCAAGAAAATATTCCCATTAGTTAGGTAAGTCTTGCGAGTATATCGTGTACTCAGGGTGTATTTTACCCTGTTGTAGGTGCAACTTGAGGAGTTAGCTCTTGTGTGGAGGATTCTTCTGGTGGGCATAGATGGATCTGTGTATCGTTTCCGCTAGATGATTATTATATTCTGCTATTTAATTATCGCACCCCGAACTCTGGCATTGTAATAAATAATTTCCAAGACTCTGTGTTGTATGAAATGGACTAAGTATTGTAAGCTCATACTCATTATTGGATCCTAGATGTAAAATGTGGATTGTTTTGAGTTCTTCCTTTGGGTGTGCTTGACGGAACTGCCCATTTTAGCCTATTTTTTGGGGCACTTAGTGTCTAATGGAAGACGAGTGCCTCCGAAAGTGTGTTATTCCAGGCGGTCCTGCCACAGTTCCCAACTGATTGAAGGTGCTTCCGCTAGTGGTACTGTTGCCGCCTGGCTGCATCTAGTTGGTGTCATCGTCGACCCTTGTGATAAGAACCATCTGAAACGCAACAAATCCGTACGCGCCAACTGTCGGAAGAATTAGCTCCGGCAATACCTAGCAGCTATTCATGTAAGATGAATCAGATGGTAGCACACAAGGCATGGGGTTATACCGGTTCCGGCACATGGTGCCGTACGTCCAGTTGGGAGTAGCTTCTTCTCTATATTTGTATGCTCGGTTATAGGGGCTGTTGCATGTAGCTATGAGCTAGAATGTAGAATGTGTGGCTCCTGATCGGGGGGGCCTATCCCTCCTTATATAGGCCGGGGCTAGGGTTATAATAGATCCGATCGGCTAACAGATGGGTTTCCTAGTTTGTTACATGGAATGCGCACCATAATGATTCTAGCCTATCTTCGAGATATGACGGCGTCGGATATCCTTTGGCATAACTTGACCTCCAAGATGATGGATTCGTTTGGCCTTCATGGGCATCATCCTTCATCGTTCTCGGCCTGCTTGATAGGCACGGTCAAATATACAGGCAGTGCAAGTACCCCTGGCCCATATATCTAATTGTAGGTACTTCGACTTGATGACCATTGAGCCAAGCTTAATAAAGCGAGTCATAGCAGATATCGGGACGGGCATCACCGAATGAGCTACATGTTAACTTTATATTAGTATTGTATGAATGAGCGAAAACTAGTTGTCATCTGGACTAACGCAGAACTCATGTAATATTATATCTTCAGTTCTCTTTATATAAGCGTTACTGATGTTTTAGCTATTAAACAATTTCATTGTATGTAATGATTGTGATATGTGAATTGCTTGATGAGCGGTTCATTTGTGTACTTTGACCAGAAAGATCCTGAAGAGGAGGTGCAGATAGCACTCTCATGATGGCCCTGAGCCGGTTGCGGGTAAAACGGGTTGGTCGAGAGGACGACACCCGAGCTACCTCGGCGGGAGCGGGAACACACCCTCACACAAAAGATCTAGCCACACAAGTATATATAAAGGCCATCATGCAACTAGCTGTTGGGGCAAAACTACCTAGGCTGCTTACTCACTGGATTGATCTAGTGTTCTGCCAACAGCAGCATTAGATCAATCTGATGCCTCCTCCAACGGTCTACTTCAGAAACTAGCCATTATCTCCAACGGTCAAAAAATGTAGTGCATAGTCCAATGGTCACACCCCTCCAAACACTGGATCAATCCGATGCAACACAAAGAGGTTCTAGAAATGTTTTAGGCCATTGGATTGATCCTATGCCTAGCACGGGATCAATTCGGTGAACACAGCGAAAATGCCATCTCCTGGAACAGACTAGTGTATAGTCCGATGGTCTCTAGGGTTAACCACTAGATCAATCTAGTGGCTTACCCTAGCCACTATTATCAGCCCACTACATAGCTTATAGCCATTTACCCTCTGCAGGCTAATCCGATGCTTGTAGAGACACCACAACCAACTTGTTTTGACCCCTTTTTCAAATGTGCCAACTCCTCAAGTGTTCCAACAACTTGTGCAAGTGAGTTAGCATTTTCACAAACATTTTAAAATGGTTTTCACTTGCATCTCACCACGTCACTAGGCATAATGCATATGCAATGTCATTTCACACCTAGTGACACTTAGATAACTGATTAGACTTTAAGTTCCCCTCTTAATAGTATGACTATCTATCCTAAACTCGATCACACACTCTATTATGTCTTGACCGGCAAAAACAAAAGCCCTTACATATACCTTTGCCTTCACTCCTTTCTCTTTCTCCTTTTCCAAGTGTGAGCTTGCTCCAATTGATTCAATCACCATTCATCCATCTCTAAGCTTTACTCGCTACCCTGGTGTGGTCCTAACCTAGCTTAATCATGCACTTAGCAAAAGATCACACGAGAGTCAAACATAGGGTTATGTTAAGTTCCTGGGTAGGAAGGTGCTGACCCATAGACCCCCCGACCAATCTCACAAGATTGCACGGGGGCTCGGGGGCTATACCCATCGGGTACGCTTGCACGAACTTTTTGTAAGGAGTCAAGAGAAGAATGAGCATGCCTATGGCCACTGCTCGAGGCTCGAGGGTTCACCCAGGCCTCGGACTGCTGAGCGACGACAGCCTGAGCCAGACTCCAACCAAGCGCTAGCTTGACCTAGCACTCGAACGATGAACCGACGTCCAGAGCCACGAGCGACCAGCTGGAGCATCCGAGGCCCTAGCAGGTACGGAGATTCCACGCCGGCTATCTGTTCAACGGGAGCGAGGCTTTGTTGGCCACTCCTTCAACATGGTCATGCAACCGGCGTGACACAATAGGACAAGTGGCTTCACCAACTCTAGGGGCAGTGGGCTCCAGGGCCCACTTATCAGCCCCTCTAGGCGAGGGTTCCTTCACAACCAAGAAGCCTCAAGAATGTTCACCTGGGGGAGGGCACGCCACAGTAGACAACTCCTGACGGTCAAGGGCCAGACAGTGGCAGCAGCATCAGGAGGCGGTTGTAGCTCCATCAACTTCTCCTTGTACGACAAGGCAAGGTCTATCCATGATGTGCAAGAGACCTCCCGCACCCGGTGTACGTACACCATAGACTAGAACCCAAAACGATTTGTACCCGACCCCTCCTTAGCATATAAGGGGAGGATCGGCTCCCGTAGAAGGGATCCTGACCCAATTCGATCCGGGATGATTCTGAGAGAAACCAGAGAGAACCTCGGCTAGAGAAGGCCGATTTCTTACTCGCTAAGGAAGAACACCTATGAGTCGTAGGATAGCATCGAGCGATCCCCTGTCAAATTCACCTGATTCCTTTGTTGTAATCCTCGATTAGGCACTCCTCAATGCTAAGATCACTACTCTGCTGGGCGTAGAGCTCCAAAGCCCGAACCAGGATAAAATCGTTGTGTTCCTTGCATGTACTTGAGTGTTCGAGCCACCAAAGACCCACACATCTACTTCCGACGAACAACCACGGTGCTCGCTGCGTTTACGAACTCGCGACAGTTAGTCCACTAGTTGTCTCAATTATCTAACCAAATAGGTCTTTTAGTACTTACGATGAGGAGTTATATTGACAAAGAATAACCTAGTAAAGTGCAATTGGCAAGGTAGCAAAACTTGTTTTTGTCATAAAGAAGAGACAATTAAGAACTTGTTCTTTGACTGCCGATTTGCTAGCTCAATTTGGTCTTTTATTCATGTTGCAACATGACTTTTAAAACCCCACAATATAGGTCCTATGTTTAGTGGTTGGCTAAGAGGTGTCAACAAGGATGTGAAGCTTTTACTTCTGCTAGGAGCAGCTGCGACTTATTGGTCTATTTGGCTCCGCATGAATGATATTGTTTTTGGAAAGAAAAAATATGTTTCTCCTGTGTAGGTTATCTACTTGGTTACCCACTGGCTACGCACTTGGGCTATTCTACAGAAGCCGGATTTACATAATACAGTTGTAGCGGTATCACAACAGTTGACACAGGTGACCAAGGATTTTTTTTCTTCCAGACACATGGGTGACGGTCTAGTTTACAAACTGATAGTCACTAGATTGTGTCAGGTTTTAGCTCTTTGTTGGCTGTGTGTCCCTTGTTAGACAGAAGCTAGAAGTTGCTCTCTAAGGTTTTGTATCATCTTGATGTATTGTTTTTTAGGTTTTAATAAAAGCTTCCTTTATAAAAAAATTGGTTGTGGATTTTCTTGTTACCCTTGATGGTTGCTGCCACTTAGACGGCTTGGAGCAGTGGTACTCTGTCGAAGCACTCATTTGAAGATTGTGAGGTGCTCGAGAGGTAATTGTAAGGAGCTATTGGGTTTATCCCCGCCGGAGAGGTGAAGAACCACTCTAGTGGAATTGAGGCTTGGATAGCACATAGTGATCTAGCTAGCTCAATATCAAGCACTCATGTCGGAGCCAATCTTATGGGGTTGTTGACCTTGATAGCGTAGCCGACTCATCTTATAATTGGATCATGATGAATTGCGATAGCCACAAAATCACAATGAGTGTTTCAATTTTATTGCACAGAGGTTCTTGGTAGACTTTATACCAAGAATCTTAATTTTTTCAATTACTTATCCATCGTTTTGTTTCTACATGTTATAATGTAGGTAAACTTTGTTCTGTTATCTAAAAAAATAATGTAGGTAAACTTATGTGTGCAGTGTAATGGATACACATAGAGAGTTATAATTAACTCTCTAAAATGAACTAGATAGTATTTCTGTCTCTAGAATAAGTTGGAGTCTCCGGCATCTGCTTCTGTTTATAGAAGAATAAGCTGAAGTTTGAACCGTGGACTCTGCTAACTACCCAAAATATATACACTTGGTTCTCTATAAGGCGTAGATCACATGAAAGTATGGATAGTAATGTTTGGATGCAACACAATACAAATATGGTTTACACAGCACACATATATGAAGGAAGCCATTAGGTTTGACTTCATGTTTAGATTCTTTCAAAATTCATTTGGAGTAGCCCATTCAATAGAATTTTTGAAGGAATTGTTGAGCGCCATTCCTTAATTCAAATACTTCTTTGCATAATGATTACAATGAAAAGATATTTGGAGCAGCAGTTCTGGTGTTGACAGAAGGAATAAATTAAAATTTGGTAGTTTCCACAATGACATGATAAAAGGAAGGATCTTATTCCAAAAGGAATTTCAGGTTGTCTACGAATACTAGAACATGCTTTATCTATCTTGGATATCGATCTGTCATCATCTGGAGGCCCATTTGTTTGAAACTCGCTGGGACTGAGAGGCCTGAAAATTCCATAGGGTATGTTAGCATCTGAAGAATGTAGCATGAACCAAATGACGTTGCATTGTTGGCTTTCTGGAGCAGAAAACATAGTCAAAATTATGAACCGAAGGCAACTAGCTGATGCAAATTTCTTGATCGTAACTTTTTAACTATACAAACGAAAGGAAAACCCCAATCCTTTGTAAACATACACATGGAACTTAGATTACTTAAACAATTGATAATGCAAACTATGGTCTCTTTGTATCATGTATAGTTAGACCTGAAAGTTATGATGTCATTGGGCCAAAGCAACCCATAATTTAGAATTATTACAAGTAAGTAAACTCCTGTCTGCTTAATGAAAAACAGGCTACGGCCTGATCGAGAAAAAAAAAGTAAGTAAACTGATCAGCAAGTTCTATTTAGAGTAACAGGGCCTGAGCACAACTGCAAACCATGCATTTTGGCATTAGGTTTGTCAAAAGCTAATAGCATTTGTGCAAAAAACTGATAAAAGGGATTCACTATTCCAGTGTTCATACCTCATCCCCGCATTCCATTGAGCTTTTGAACAATATCCACTATGGAAGGTCTCATCTTGCGTTCATGTTCCACACATTGTAACCCAATTTCAACACACATTTTAATTTGCTGGAGCCGAACTGCATCAAATGATGCGAACTTGGATGTTATGTGGCCATCTGTCCAACTTTTTTGTACCTACAGATTTGGGTGTTCCTCTGTTATATCATGTATACAAACTAAATCTAATCTAGTCTATTGGAAAAACATTTTTATCCTCGAAATACAAAATAACATGATCTTACTGTCAATAAATTTTCGTCCACACTTGTCTTCAGTGTTAGGAATATTCTTTTCTCCGGTGCTTATCTGAATAATTAGTAGACCCAAACTATATATGTCTGACTGGGTTGAGATTTCACCTCTATATAGATATTCCGGAGCCATATATCCACTGAACAGGGTTCATTAAAAGTTAACTAGTGTGGATTTAAAAAAATGGAATCTATTAATTTAAGGAAAATAGTCATTTCACTACTTTTTCTACTTACAATGATCCTACAATATTTTGGGTGTTCATCCGAGTTTGCTCTTGACCAAAGAGTCTTGAAAGTCCAAAATCAGCAATTTTGGGGACCATATTATCATCCAACAAAATATTTTCAGGCTTCAGATCAATATGAACAACAGGCTGATCCATTTCCTTATGTAGGCAATATAAGCCTTTGCAGATTCCTTGAACTACTCAACCGTGTGTCCCAGTCAATTCTATTAGATTCAGCTGAAGAAGTAGAACAAGGAGATATGTAAGTAATCTTTACCAGAACAAGGAGCCATATGTAGGAAATTTTTATTGTACTAATAACCCATTTTGAATTTTCCTGTTTATAATATGAATTTTAATAACTCATTTGTCTCCAAGTAGCAACTTTATTGTATCACCTGAAGACTCAATAGGATGTAAACATTGAAGGAATTATATAGTGGCCAGTGCTGTCCAATATTGTAGTACATATACATACCAAATAGATACTTGTCAAGGCTTCCCTTAGGTAGATATTCATAGCAGAGAAAAACTTCAGCTATGTCTACAATGATATATCTTCCACTGTGTTGCACCACCTTCTTCTGTGACTCATGACAGTAGCCCACCAACTTCACTATATTTTCATGTTGAGCTGCCATAAGATTACAGACCTCATTACTAAATGTTTTGTCATGCGCCACAGGACAATTTTCCCCAAGTTTCTTCACAGCAATCATTTCCCCATTCTCTGCAATTCCCTATGTCAAGTATCGTGTGTTATGTATATTGGCATGCTGACATGTGTTCAGTCAACTTGAGATGGCAGGAAAAAATTTCAGGCGTATATAATCATACCATGTAGACTGTTCCAAATGCACCTTTACCAAGTTCTCGCTTAGGAGAGAAATCATTTGTGATTTGCTTCAGAAAGTTTGCTGGTATATCCTTGGGCAATGTGCTTAGAAGACTAGACCGGGTGTTAGTAGTCATCTCTGACAATTTAGAAAGTTGTGATCTGAGCGACAGCAAGACACAACACAAGGTATGGATGGTTAGAACATCTAATTCATGAAAATATGACACAGTACTTAAACAAATTATGCAAGAAAGAATAAGCTAAAAAATTAGAAAAAACATTAGAAAAATAACCTGGTGTTTCAATGTGTTGCAGTGTTGTATATAGTATTTGTTTCAGATATGAACTATTGCATCTTAAGCTTCCACTGGCATACCCTCAACCGGAATTAATATAAACTCGCAATTTTTTTTGCTAGTTTTAAAAGTTTTAAAAGTTGGGGTGTATGTGTATCCATCTGTTTTCATAACTCAACCTGGTGGTCCATTATGTGCAGTCCAAATCAACCAGGAATGGTTTGTATCACCGAAAAAATCAGACTGATCCAGAATATGTTGAAAGTTTCATTTCAGTGTTTATAATGCATCTATCAGGCGTCATCAGTGTTGCTATACGGGCTTTCGGAATTATTATTTCCCCCTCGAATTTTTGTTCAAATCAGAATGCAGGTCTAATGGAAACACGCTTTCAAATGTGTAGGAGCATACAAATGCTAATACAGATGCGATTAATTAAGGATATAACAGTAGCGCCGCGATGGCAAGCACGAAACGAGCACAAGGTCTTCGCAAAATTCTTGTGAAAAACAGGGAGAACAAGACTGGCCTGGAATCGTTTTCGAAAAGAAAAAAGACTGACCTGGAACAGCCGGAGGATGCAGTTTGCAGAGCAGCAGAACGACTGGGACTGTGAGAGAAGGATGAATCGTGGGTATATATAGAAGATGGGGCGAAGCTGCAGTTGAATTGACTGCAAGCCTCCAACCCTCATTTCGTTTTGGATAAATGCCACCAGACGGAGGAAACGCGCTTCTTGGACGCGTCGCGGCCATGGTGGAGGACTGGAGGTCGCTACGACGCGGGTCAATCTGACAAGTCAAATGGAATTTTTTTTTTAATTCCAGAGTTCAAAAATTTTGTTCATTGGAATGTAGAGTAGGGAGATGAGAGAAAAAATCATGGTGAAGCACGTTGCCGTACGTGATGTTGTACACTTGTATTAATTTTTTTACTATGGTTGAGGAGGCGTCAGGAAGCGTTAGCTATGTCAATGATTGGTGCGCCCATACGAGGGAAGGCGTTGAGAGGCGTCAATGAGGGAGGCGTTGGTTGTGTCTATGGTCGGTGGGTCCATATGCGCCGTAACGCCTCCCAACGCCTCTAAAGTTGAGAGAATTATGACTTCTGATAAAAAAGTGATAATTCCTTTTTCGTAGTTATTTTTTTAATCAAGGGTAAAACGGTAAATTTATAATTATAAAAATAATGTTTTAAGTAGTATAGTTGGGAGGTATGATTTAAGTACTATAGTTTGATGAATATTTGCTTTAAAAAAAGATGAATTGTGAAGGTTCAAACCGTTAGTAAACATCTCATCTGTTGGACGCTTTCATGTAAGCATTTCCAACATAATAATTCCGTAGCTGTAGACATCGCCTTTAGGGTTCATTCGCCGCCGCCGTCCGCCATCCGTCCACGGGAGGACCTCGACGTGCTGCGCCGCTCCTGCATCGTCTCCGGCGAGATCCGGGCCCGACCCCTCCTCACCAGCCCTCAGCTCCCCAACTCGTCCCATCCTATCTTTGTCTCGGTCTCCCGAGAGGCGACGGCGCCCCCCGAGCGGCGCACCGGCCACCCCCTCCCCCTCCGTTCCTGTCGCCGGTGAGTCCACACCGGCGGCCCCCTCCCCCCGTTCCCCTCGCGGGTGAGTCTCCACAGTCTCTTCTCTTCCCTTCCCTCTCTCTCTCTCCCCATCTCTCTCGATGCGGCAGGGCGGCGGCACGGGCGAGCCTTCGCCCGGCGCTGACTCCAATCTAACCTTGGCTTCGAGGTCAGTCCCATGTCTCCACGTGTAGTTGAAGCCAACGAGCAGCTCTGTCACGGCGGTCTCCGTCTTCCTCTGGTCTGCGAAGTGGAGCGTCTGCAGCAGCAGCACGGCGACGCGAACACGATAGCTGGGAGGCCATCACCTTGTTCATGCTTTAGGACAACGGTGCCAAATCCACACCCAGGTATACTGCTACTACTTGATTATAAGTTGATTTTTTTGTTACATATAATGCCACTGTTCTTGTGAAGATTCTGCAATCACTCTGTACCTCCATGTTGGTTTTCTTCAGTGACATGGAAAGCTTAATGCAGTGTCTAACCCTATGGCATCATAAATTAGTTAGTGCCTTGGTTTGCTTCCTCGTTCTAAATGTCCTCAGCTATATGAAAATTGAACCACAATCTATTCTCAACTGTATGCCCAAAAAGCTTAAGCATTGATCTAGTATAGAAAAAAACTGTAAATTGATACTTGTTAGTGTCAGGTAAAGCTGTGCTGTTATTGGTATAGATTTGAAATTAGTCTGTTAATGCTAGCCGTCAATATCTTGGAGGAAAAGGCATCAGCTCATACCTGATCATAAGAAAGAATATCATTTTAAAAGAAAGTAACCTGTTAATGGTTTGAACCTGAAAGATGTTCGACCTCTGACAAGGACATATGGACAAGTGACTAAGGAAAAAAAACTATTAGTGCTTCAGAAAAGCTCCCTGATTGATGCATTATTATTGGAATTAACTATTATCAGTGATAGCAGCATATGTTTTAGATGTTTGGATCCTTCCTATTGGCGCTAGTTGCTTTCTGTCACTCTTTGGACACAACAGCAACAGGGTGTGCTTCTGCCTCCCTCCATACCTAAAAGGAAGGTCGTTTTAGTTTTGTCCTAAGTTACACTTATGTAAACCCAGTTTATAGAAAAAATATACTAATATGTACAATACATGTGCTGCTCGATAGGTCACAGAATACATGTTCTTTATCGATTGTTATCTTTTTCTTATTTCTAAAAGCCACTTGTTGCAGGTAAATATATCCTTATGAACTTCTTTTGTCTTCGGTTTATGAGTGATTTTTCAGACATTTACTTTTATATTATTTGAATCTAGAGTAGCACTTATTTTTTGTGGGGATTGGGGACAGCCCAATATTTAATGCATGATTATTCAGTAGTGTGGTTAATATTTTGTAATATCACCAATCTAGTGCTAATCTTCTGAACAGACACAGCAGATACCTGTAATTACATTCCTCGTAGATATAGCGATGTTATATTCTGGAGAGAGCTCTGGTATGATTGTCACTCTAATTTGTAGGTGTTCTGTTTGGTGGCTATGGAAAAGACTCTCTCTTACTTCACAACATCTTCACTCCTTTACTTAACGACATCAATGGGCTTGGTGTTTGGTGTTGTTACCACCTTGGTAGTTGACATGGCGTTTCTTATACAGGTAAACGAAACCCCCATAGACAATCTTTGTTTGTTTCCAGCTCTACTTCAATGACTTCTCTGCCAAATGCTTGTTTTCTGACTGTTGCGTTGCACCTGCAGGCAAACACATACGACGAGCTCCCAGATAGGTGGGTACAGATGGAGAAGTTGGAAAACCATGCGCTATTTATTAGCCTGGATAGAAGGAACCCTGAAATTTCTTGCTTGAACCCCGAGAGATGGGGGGGAAAGAGTAACTGCGTTTACGTTGCCAGGCTATTCGATGATGCTAATCCTGAAGAGACTTGGACTGCGCTGGAGGTTGGTCAGTCGGTGCCCCACCACCGTGTATTTGACATCATGATGTATGGTCATACATTCCCAACAGAATACAGGCAAATCAGTAGCCTCTGCCTGTTCCCCGGTCTGGTTTATGGCGCCAGCCAGTGATCTTGTTGGCCTATAGGGTTTTGACTAGTTTTGCAGAGGCAATGGCAATTGCTTTTGTCCTAAATTTTAGTTAGCAAGGTCGTTGTGACTCGAACAGTTTCCTGAGTTGGACCAGCGTTATGTGTTGGAAATACTTTTGATGTTGAATTGGGCAAGCCTGCTTGTAATCTAGTGAAGAACTGAACATCAGGATTGCATTTTGCATTCGCCATTTGAACCCTGGTACCTGTGCACTTGTAAATCGAGCTGATGGTTTTTCAGGTTTTGTTACCATTTGCTGTTGCTATTGTGGTTATTGTTACTGGAGCAGGAGAAATTGGAGAAACGAATTACAAAAGTTTTGTACCCAGTTGTTACTGACGGTGGCTTTGTCATCTCTTCGCTTCCATGCATTTTCCCATTGTTTCAGTTTTCTTCTTTAAGCAGGTTTCAGATTTAAAATAAATGGGGGCAAAAAAATTGTTGCCACGGGCCAAAGTGCCAGCCAGCAGCTAGGTCAGGCTCAACCACGGAGGGAGCCTAACCAAGCCGCGGCAGCCCAATTGGCCCAAGTGACAAGAGTGAGAGTATGCATTGTACTTCAGTAGTTCAATGTCTGCAACTTTGCCTGTTCTTTTATGCTGCGTTCTTGGTTGGTCTTTCAGCGAGGTGGGACTAAACCATCCGGCGCCTGCCTATCAACAAAGGCTCTGGCCATTTATTTCATGATGGGCCGAGCATGCTGTCCGTGCCCATACGAAACAGAATGGAAGCCCAACACCGGACTGGCCCGGGGAACGAGAGAGAAGCAAAGGTTGTGTGGGGTCCGCGTACCAGTGTGTGTAGAAACTTGTGGCCATGAGAAGAGCTCTTCCCCACCACACCACCCGTTCGGTCACCACTGTTCCTCCTCTGTCCTCTCCTGCCTCACGTCTCATACTAGCAGAAACGCCAGGCGCCAGCAGCAGCGGACCACCACCACGCCGCCAACCCTAGGGTCTACGAGGAAGGAGGAGGAGGGAGCAGCGCAGCGGCAGGCCGATGGTGACGATGAGCACGACGCCTTACCCGCTGGATCCGTCGGTCCTGGCCGTCGCCGGGGGAGGAAAGGAGGAGGAGGAGGAGGGGTGGCGGGCGCGGGAGGGCGCCACCGCCGTTGTGCCCACTGTCGTGCCTGTGCCCGTGCTGTCGGTTGGGAACAAGGAGAAGGAGGGGCCCCAGAGGGTGTGCAAGCCGTATACCATCACCAAGTCGCGCGAGAGCTGGACCGACCCTGAGCACGACAAGTTCCTCGAGGCTGCAGCTGTGAGTCATCCCGTCCCACTCTCTCCCCCGTCCTATTCCTGACCTAAGGGCCTGTTTGGCCTAGTACACCCTAGAGTGTCATCTCTTGGGGGCAATCACTCTTTATCCCATTGTGGAACATGACTGGCAGACATCCTAAAATGTTCGTTATCGTCCCATAGTTAGATTATGCCTAGTTGCCTTTAGGATTTCGCCCTACTATGTTGTTCTGAATGGCAATGTCTTACCCTAAGGATAGCCGTTAGGATTTTAGTCACATGTATCTAATCCGTTATTATGGATCCTGGTCGCATACATGGCTTGTCACCTAAACAGATGCTTTAGCAGTTTATGGACATTTCATACTTGTAGAATGCCTCGTGTCACACATCTGGAGCAGCTTTCTTACATATTAATCCTTCTTTCTTTTCATGTAACAGCTTTGACCGTGACTGGAAAAAGATTGAAGCGTATGTTGGCTCCAAGATAGTAATACAGGTATAATTAAATCTGCCCTTGGATCCTCAAATATGTGCCATTGTCTCCCTTTGTAGTTGACTGGCTTTGTCACACAAGGTTTTAGGCTAGTTATGGTTTTTAGTCTCACTGTTTTAGGTGAGGATATTTACATTTTTTTAAAGGAGATGCATACTGAGAAACTATTGGTTGCTCTGTATACCCACTATGTAGTTATCATATTTACATCGTTGTTCTCTCGTCCTGATTTCAGCTTGGACACGTTAAAGCTGTGTATCTAAATCCAGATCGTGCTGGTCCGCCTTTTGTTTGCTAACCATCTCCTCCCCCTCTTCCAGGGACCTCCGAACTCGTTGCATGTCGTTGCTACGATCCATGACACCTAGAGATTTAAAAACAAGAATAAGTGCCTTGCTACATTGAAACCCTTTTAAAACTACATCCAGTAGACTAAAAATCCATTGCAATAAAAAATTACTTAGGAAGACACTATATTAATTTGCTAATGCAGCTGGTGCTATAAAAAATTGCTCCGCACCCACACCTGAAGTAGCCAACAGTTGCAACCAGCAGTTGCAGCTCAACTGAAGAATCAATACATCTGAGTATTATATGTATAGCATCATTATTGCTTTGGAGCCCAACTGAAGAAGCAACATAGCAGAGCAGGGTGTTACTTTATCTGTATGGTACAGTAACATAGCCTATTACTTTTTTTTGAAAAAATTTAGATGATATTATACAATATTCTTTTCTCTGAAGTAGTAGAAAAGACATGTATTGTTTGAGTTGTTTTCGCAGTACACTATGGATTAGAGTAGTATGGTATGTGTTTATCTGAAATGAGTTTAGGTTTGCTCCTGCCTCTGCAGTGTATGGAATTCTGAATACTTAAATTGAAAGCAAAAGTGAAGAACATGTCAACTCACATGTTTCAAATTAGAGATATACTAGGCTGAGAACAACTGCATTTGCAACTGAAAACCTTGTCGATTTCCATCAACCAAACCAAAAAATACCTACATAAGAGATACACGAATGGCACAGGCGGATTGCTCACCTCGCTGCGAAGATCGTGGAGGCTTCTAGACGACGGTGATGCGGTGAAGGCGGAGATCAGCGGCGGCGGCGGGTACAGCTCTGGGCGGCGGCTATGGCGGTGCGCGGGCTAGGGCTAGGGCTCAGGGCGGCTCCTGTAGGGTTGAAAGGGGGCGGCGCGGTGCTCTGGGCCTAATCTTTATATGCACGGGCGCGGGGAACCTCGGGGGGGGGGGGTGCGAGGAAATCGGGCTGCGGTGGATTCGCCAGGTCGTTGCGGCGCAGCGGGGAAGAAGGGACCGGGTCGCTGACGCGTGCGCCCGGCCACGGTTGCTGGGCCTATCGGCCTGCGCGCGCACGCGATGAAGCTAGGAGGGGGAGCGGGCGGCGGCTGGGCCTGGCCATCACGAGGTCGTGGCCCAACTAAGCCACGTGAATACGGCAGTCATCCATCTGCATCCGGTTTAGTCCCACGTTGCTCGCTGAGCATCTAAGAACACAGCATAAAAGAACATGAGAAGTACTAGGGATTGAACTCCTAAACTATACAAACCTGCTCTCGCTCGTCACCTAGGCCAATTGGGCTGGCGCGGCCTGGTTGGGCTCCCTCCATGGTCGAGCCCGACCTAGCTGATGCTGGCCCATGGCAACAAATTTTTTTGCCACCATTTATTTTAATTTTTTTTATATCTACCGCTAGTGAGGCTATCACCATTCATATCCAAATTCTATGTATTGTATTTATTTTTCACCCTCCACAATCTTTTCCTCATCCATAATCCATGCTAATTGTTTTGAGTTACACTACTAATTGCTAATAAAAAGCTAGAACTTAAAAATAAGAAAAACTCGAGTTCACGTTAGATCCGAAAAAAATGCAGTAACGACGTCATGTTTCATAATCTAAGTTTTGGCAAATACTAAAATTGTTCAAACGTTGCATCATGCAACTGCGTAAGTGTACTTAGAAACAATTAAATATGTTAGATATTATAGGCTTGGCCCATTTATTTAATATCTCTATTAAACTCTATGGTCCGTACATGTGCATTAATGGTTTTATACCATATGGGAATTTAATCGAGAGGCGACTCTACTTAAATACTTGATCATTGATCGATCTATTTGAGAAGTAAAAGAGAATCACCTGGATGCCACACGCGCGCGCCGCCGCCGCCGCCGCCCGGCCCGAGCCCGTGGGCGAGGCGGGCGGGCGGCGGCGAGCGAGCGGACGGGCGGGCGAGGCCTTTATTTTTGAAACTCCGTTTCCGTTTCCTATGACGAATTGATTGGAGGTTTGAAACCCCGTTTCCGTTTCCTATGACGAATTGATTGGAGGTTAACTCCCGTGACCTCTGGCTCTCCGTCTCCGTCTCTCCCACCGCAGAAGGGAGGTGTGACCCCTCGGTGCCGTCGTCTTCTGGCCTCTGCCTATAAATCAAATCCTCCCCTCTCGGTTAGTTCCTCTTGGCGTAGTACACCACTTTCCAGCAGCGCAAGTTCTTCCCGTTCCATCTCCGGCGAGCACCAGAGATGGAAGAGTAGGCCTCCGGAACGCGTCTCCGTCGTGGGCTTCACCTGCTCGGGTGAAGACGGGCGATTACGTTTTTGGGGAGTGTCGGTGGTGGCACGACTACTCGCTAGTGAACCTGTAGCGGTGCTTCTTCACGGCGTCCTTTTCTGCACTGCATCGAGCGGGACGACTACAACAGCAAAGCACCACCATGGCTTTTCCTGGTGCGAGCGGCTCCGCCGCAGGGTATAATCTCCTTCACCCTTTACTGAGTTTCATTATCAATATCATGATGTTCCTAGGCAATACTGCTTTCATGTTCAACATGCTCTGTTTGATTGATTTGGATGATTATGCTAGTACTGGTTTTCTGGTTTCTTTTAATTTTGTGATTATCATGATCTTGATATTTGAGAACACATCTTTTATATTTGTGATCATGTCTGTGATGTTTCAGCTATGTAAAACAATGTTTCACATATATTTCGGCTCTATAATTTGTCTTATCATCATGTTAACATTTGTCATGAAGTGTTTCTGTCTTGTTATTCATGACTTCACTCTCCTTTTTATTGCATTATTTTTATGGATTAAAATAAATATGAAAATGCCTTATTGTTCAAGAATCCAAAAACGTAATTTCAGGCCATTTTCATCTGTTGGCTTTGCGGGCATGCTAAAGCCTACGCCGTTTGAGGGCACTCACTACAAGAGGTGGCGTGAGAAAGCCCTTCTGTGGTTGTCGGCCATGCGCTGTGGTCATGTGCTCAATGAGCAGCCTGCTACTGTGAGATCCGATGAGGATGAATAGGCTTGGGGACATGCTGAGACCATGTGCAAGGCTGCACTGTTGAGCATCATCAATGATTCTCTGGTTGATGCCTACATACCACTCCCGACTGGCAGAGCTGTGTGGGAAGCCCTTGAGGCCCGGTACGGTCTTTCCGACGCCGGCTCTGAGCTGTACATCATGGAGCAGTTCCATGACTACAAGATGGTTGATAACCGTCCTGTAGTTGAACAGGCTCATGAGATACAGGGACTGGTGAAGGAATTGGAGCTGTACGGCTGTCCTCTCCCTGACAGGTTCGTGGCAGGATGCATTATTGCTAAGCTGCCACCTTCCTGGACTGATTTTGCTACTACCTTGAAACACAAGAGGCAGCAGTTTAGCATTGCTGAACTTGTTGGCACTCTTGATGTTGAGGACAAGGCAAGAGCAAAGGATGTTAAGGGAAAGAGCAAGGGCGGGAATGGTGAGGCGACTACTAGTGCACATGTGGTGCAAAAGTTTCGTCCTAAGCCACAAAAGAAGAAGCCTCAGCAGGAGCTTAAGCAGAAATCCACTACCTTCTTCAAGAAAGGTAATAATAAGAAGATGGGATTAGACAAGGCAAAGATGAACTGCTTCACTTGTGGGAACACTGGGCACTTTTCTAGAGTGTCCTGAGGCTAAGTGGAAGCCCCCACCAAAGGCGAAGACAGTCAACACCATTGAGACTGATGCAGACGCTGCTGGGTATGGTAATTTATCTGCATTTACAGTTTGTTCCTCACCTGATTGGTGGGTTGATACAGGTGCAAATATACATGTGTGTGCTGATAAGTCCTTGTTTTCTTTTTACCAGGTCGGGAGGAGTGGAGCCTTGCTGATGGGGAATGGCGCGCGTGCTGGTGTTCATGGTGTTGGTACGGTGGATCTGAAGCTTACTTCGGGGAAGACCGTGCAACTCAAGAACGTGCATCATGTCCCCTCAATAAGGAAAAATCTTATTAGTGGCTCTCTGCTATGTCGAGATGGTTTTAAACTTGTGTTTGAGTCGAATAAATGTGTTATGTCGAAGTATGGAACCTTTGTTGGAAAAGGCTATGAGAGCGGAGGCTTGTTCCGCTTGTCTTTGGTTGATACTTTACCTCTTGCAGTGAATAATGTCGTTAATAACGTTAATGTTGAGATGAATGTTTGGCATTCTCGATTATGTCATGTTAACTTTGGTTGCATGTCCCGCTTAGCTGGTTTGAATTTAATTCCTAAATTTGACGTTGCCAAAAGCTCCAAATGTCATACATGCGTTGAGGCAAAACAACCTCGCAAGCCTCACAAGGCAGCTGTGGCGAGAGAGTTGGCACCACTTGAACTCATCCATTCCGATATTTGTGAAATGAACGGAATTTTGACAAAAGGTGGTAAGAGATACTTCATAACGTTCATAGATGATTGCACTCGATATTGCTATGTGTACCTAATTAAAACAAAAGATGAGGCATTACATTATTTTAAAACCTTTAAAGCTGAGGCTGAGAATCAACTTGAAAAGCATATCAAACGGTTGCGGTCCGATCGCGGGGGAGAATATTTCTCTAATGAATTTTCTGAGTTTTGCGCGGTGCACGGTATAATTCATGAGAGGACACCTCCATACTCACCACAATCCAATGAGATTGCTGAGAGAAAGAACCGCACTCTAACTGACTTGGTGAATGCCATGTTGGAGACAGCTGGTTTATCTAAGGAATGGTGGGGTGAGGCAATTTTAACTGCGAATCATGTCCTAAATAGAGTGCCCACAAAGAACAAAGAAATCACTCCATTTGAGGAATGGGAGAAAAAGAGGTTAAATATTTCTTATCTTCGCGTGTGGGGTTGTTTGGCCAAAGTGAACGTGCCAATAAACAAAAAGCGAAAGCTTGGACCAAAAACTGTAGATTGTGTTTTTCTAGGCTATGCCATTCATAGTGTGGGCTATCGGTTTTTAATAATAAATTCTAGTGCTCCTGATATGGCTGTTGGAACGGTCATGGAGTCTAGAGATGCCACGTTCTTTGAGAATGAATTTCCAATGAAAATAGGTGCATCTAGCATGTCTAGTCATGATCCTGTTCCTGAATTTCATGAATCGAATATACACGCTGATGATAACACCCATGAGCTTGAGCAAAATCCTGAGGAGGATGATAATACTGTCACTCGAAGGAGTAAGAGGCAAAGAGTTGCAAAATCCTTTGGAGAAGACTTTATTATATATCTCGTGGATGACACTCCCACAACAGTTTCTGAGGCATACTCCTCTCCTGATTCTGACATGTGGAAGGAGGCAGTGCAAAGTGAGATGGACTCCATTATGTCCAATGGGACGTGGGAAGTGGTTGACCGTCCATTTGGTTGCAAACCTGTGGGCTGCAAATGGGTGTTTAAAAAGAAGCTGAGGCCCGATGGTACAATTGAGAAGTACAAAGCTAGGCTTGTTGCTAAGGGTTATACACAGAAGGAAGGTGAAGATTACTTTGATACTTACTCACCTGTTGCTCGATTGACGACCATTCGTGTGTTGCTATCCCTGGCTGCCTCACATGGTCTTTTCATTCATCAGATGGATGTTAAGACAGCCTTCCTAAATGGAGAGCTTGAGGAAGAGATCTACATGGATCAGCCTGATGGGTTTATTGCAAATGGTCAAGAGGGTAAAGTTTGTAAGTTATTGAAGTCCCTGTACGGCCTAAAGCAAGCCCCAAAGCAGTGGCATGAGAAGTTTGATAAAACTTTAACATCAGCCGGCTTTGTTGTGAATGAAGCTGATAAATGTGTATATTATCGGTTTGGTGGTGGTGATGGTGTGATACTATGCCTATATGTGGATGATATATTAATATTTGGCAACAATCTAAATGTGATTAAAGAAGTAAAAGATTTTTTGTCGAGTAACTTTGAGATGAAAGACTTGGGAGAGGCTGATGTCATTCTTAACATTAAGCTTTCAAGGGAGGAAGGAAATGGTGGGGTAACTCTTATGCAGTCTCACTATGTGGAAAAGGTCTTGAACCGATTTGGGTACAGTGAGTGTACGCCTGCTCCTACTCCGTACGATCCAAGTGTTCATTTGAGGAAGAATCACAGAATTGCAAGAGACCAATTGAGATATTCACAGATAATTGGTTCTCTTATGTACCTAGCTAGCGCAACCAGGCCTGATATCTCGTTCGCTGTAAGCAAACTGAGCCGGTTTGTGTCAAATCCGGGAGATACTCACTGGAATGCTCTTGAGAGAGTGTTGCGCTATTTGAAAGGGACAATGAGTTACAGCATTCACTTTTCCGGGTATCCGAGGGTACTAGAGGGTTATTGTGATGCTAATTGGATTTCTGATGCGGATCAGCTATATGCCACGAGTGGATACGTGTTCTTACTTGGAGGTGGTGCTGTTTCTTCGAAGTCTTGCAAGCAGACTATCTTAACGAAGTCTACAATGGAAGCAGAACTGACCGCATTGGATACCGCTAGTGCTGAGGCAGAGTGGCTCTGTGATCTCCTGATGGATTTGCCGATTGTTGAGAAACCAATCCCGGCAATTTCCATGAACTGTGATAATCAAACTGTGATCACTAAGGTAAACAGTTCTAAGGATAACATGAAGTCCACAAAGCATGTGAAGAGACGTTTGAAGACTGTCAGAAAACTGAGAAACTCTGGAGTAATTGCATTGGACTATGTCCATACATCAAATAATCTAGCAGATCAATTCACTAAGGGTCTATCACGCAATGTGATAGAAGGTGCGTCGAGGGAACTGGGTTTGAGACCCACATAGAGCCATCAACAGTGGTAACCTATCCTATGTGATCGGAGATCCCGTGAATTAGGATGGCGAAACAAGCTGTTGATTGACTGAGGGAGAGACCCCTTAGATTATAGCTCAGTTCGTTGGAGATGCACCGTCTCTCCAATACTGTTAGGCAGGATGATTAAATTCTTAATGTGATCCGAGCGGCTTGGTATAGCGGGGATGTTGTCCTACAGAACATCCTATAAGGAACACACCTATATGAGCTCGATTGCTAGTCACAATCTATGAGATGTGGGTAATCTCTAGATGCTCATGAAAAGGCCTCGAAGTGTGACTTATATGCTTCAAAACAGAGGGAAGGCACTTGGCAGCCTAGTATCAGTTAAGAGGCTATGTGAAACTCATCTCGCACAAAACTGTCAATTCAAGGTTCTGTCCATTGTTCAGTTGTGGATGAGTGTAGCTAGCTTTCTAGATGGATGTTCAACTTAACAGTCTCTATCGAAACACTGGTATATAAAAGGAATGTGGTTCTGAGAACTTCAAACTGCGTACCCTAGAGTTTGGTGGGGATTGTTAGATATTATGGGCCTGGCCCATTTATTTAATATCTCTATTAAACTCTATGGTCCGTACATGTGCATTAATGGTTTTATACCATATGGGAATTTAATCGAGAGGCGACTCTACTTAAATACTTGATCATTGATCGATCTATTTGAGAAGTAAAAGAGAATCACCTGGATGCCACACGCGCGCGCGCGCGCCGCCGCCGCCGCCGCCCGGCCCGGCCCGAGCCCGTGCCCGTGCGCGTGGGCGTGGGCGTGGGCGTGGGCGTGGGCGTGGGCGTGGCGTGGCGTGGCGTGGCAGGCAGGCAGGCGGGCGGCGGCGGACGGGCGGGCGAGGCCTTTATTTTTGAAACTCCGTTTCCGTTTCCTATGACGAATTGATTGGAGGTTTGAAACCCCGTTTCCGTTTCCTGTGATGAATTGATTGGAGGTTAACTCCCGTGACCTCTGGCTCTCCGTCTCCGTCTCTCCCACCGCAGAAGGGAGGTGTGACCCCTCGGTGCCGTCGTCTTCTGGCCTCTGCCTATAAATCAAATCCTCCCCTCTCGGTTAGTTCCTCTTGGCGTAGTACACCACTTTCCAGCAGCGCAAGTTCTTCCCGTTCCATCTCCGGCGAGCACCAGAGATGGAAGAGTAGGCCTCCGGAACGCGTCTCCGTCGTGGGCTTCACCTGCTCGGGTGAAGACGGGCGATTACGTTTTTGGGGAGTGTCGGTGGTGGCACGACTACTCGCTGGTGAACCTGTAGCGGTGCTTCTTCACGGCGTCCTTTTCTGCACTGCATCGAGCGGGACGACTACAACAGCAAAGCACCACCATGGCTTTTCCTGGTGCGAGCGGCTCCGCCGCAGGGTATAATCTCCTTCACCCTTTACTGAGTTTCATTATCAATATCATGATGTTCCTAGGCAATACTGCTTTCATGTTCAACATGCTCTGTTTGATTGATTTGGATGATTATGCTAGTACTGGTTTTCTGGTTTCTTTTAATTTTGTGATTATCATGATCTTGATATTTGAGAACACATCTTTTATATTTGTGATCATGTCTGTGATGTTTCAGCTATGTAAAACAATGTTTCACATATATTTCGGCTCTATAATTTGTCTTATCATCATGTTAACATTTGTCATGAAGTGTTTCTGTCTTGTTATTCATGACTTCACTCTCCTTTTTATTGCATTATTTTTATGGATTAAAATAAATATGAAAATGCCTTATTGTTCAAGAAAATATACGTGTCTGCAACAACACAAAAGTACATTGATCGTCATCTTAAAAACAATTACTGCTATGATATACGTGTCTGCCTTGTACACCGGAGCAAGGAAACAACATGTGCACATGAAGAGGGGACCAAATCTGATTACAACCAAACTACACGTTAGTCAAACAAGAATCAAATGGGTTGGGGGGATTTTATCCACCTTGAATGGCTTGGTTGACATGACGTTGGCAACTGAAGTACTTGGGTGAGTCCGACAGGAGCTTGTAGAACAACTCCCGTTGGTGGACCAGCTTCCCCTCCCCCCAAGATCTTGTAGCACAGCTCCATGACCTTCCATACTATAATATCCAACAATAAACGGCTATTTTAGCAGCAGAAATCCTTCTCACACTAAATCCTTTCTCCTTACCATAGTTGTTATAAAATTGAAATCCTTCATTAACAAACATCTTCCTAATAATTTCATTGTACTCCAGCAAAGAAACAAGATCCGGCATTTCCTCCTGCATCAATCAACAACATTAAATAAATTAAAATTCCACGTAACAAATTAGAGAAATTGAGGAAAGACATGGCCGTAGCGGCCCAGCAGAAAGCCTCATGTCCATGTTAACATTTTCAATTCAAAAAAATATATACATAAGCATGCCACACCGAAATAGTTGCATCATCCTACAAGATATCTCATGCATAAATGTTGAAAGTTTTTTTTACTCTTTTGTATTGCAATTTATTTCGACACTGAACAGGTCCTTTGCCTACAAGCAATCATCAAGTACAGAAAAAGAAATGATCGATCCAGTCAACAACTCCATCACAGAGAGCGTCATCACAGTAGCAAGGTAAAACTTCCCAACCAAGCCTACACAAGAAAACTCAATGCAGCTTAAATAATCAAGGTCCAAGACTCAAGTCACAATACTAGTGCTGACTATAAACCAGTACAAATAGTAAGAAGGATAAAAAAATTACTGAAATCCCAACAAAGATTATATTATAAGCTTAGTTATCAGGTTGAATGGTTATGTCCAGCTCTTTCCATGATCACGAAGATGCATGTTATTTAACTAGTTATCTCCAGACTGGCATATAGGAACATGCTTTTGCTCTGCAATAAGACTGTATATATGCATTACTGCAATGCTTCCTACCAATCATTGGTATGTGTTCTTTAAAAATTAAATGGGAACTTCAGCGACAAACATCAAGACATCGAAGATGATAACCATTCCAAGTATAAGACTTAGAAACTGTAACATATATATCATCTTTTTCTTTTTATTCAGTTAAGAGCTGCACAAGGCATGGCACTGCCGCCTTCTGCCAACAACTGGAGTAATGTAAGAGATACTTTTAGAAGCTACCATACTGATAGCCTATTACTCTCTAACGATACTATTGTTCAAAGATGCTATTGTTCAAGATCTAGCTAAGCCAAAGACAACTTTATTCATCTTTCTACCAAGTTAACATCACACCTAACAACTGATAGGAACACATTAACAAATCATACATCAGGAAGCACTGCAGTAACCGTGACAATCAGGGAGAGGTAGGATCTCACACCTAGTGCGACGGCTTCTGTGACACCGGCGTGACCAGCGGTCCAACTCGGCGCTAGCGTTGTCCTCGGCCTTGTGCAGCGCGGCGTGCAGGAGGACGAGGACGAGGCTGATGAGCAGCCAGGCGTGCAGGAGGATGAGGACAAGGCCGATGTGCAGCGAGGAGAGGATATTCGCATTGGGCGAGCTCTCTACTAGGCCGCTCGCGTCAGCCGGGGGCGCCGGGGAGGAGGGAGGAGCGATGGGATCCCAGCAACGAGCACGGGCGAGGGCAGGCCTGCGGCGGCGGTGCCGCGCGAGGTACAAGGCAGGCCGCGCGATGGCGAGGGCGGCGGCGGCTAGAGGGAGGGAGAGAGCAGGGCAGCGGCGGCGGCTTTGGTGAGGGCGAGAGCGAGTTCGGCGTGGCGCTGGGGGCGGGTGCTGCGGCGGGGCAGGGCCACCAGCGACGGAGGCGACTACCACGGGCCTCGCGCTGGGGGCGGGGGCGGGGCAGGGCCGCCGGCGCGACGCCGTGCGAGGGCAGCTAGGGTGAGGTGTTTGCGGGATTGGGGATTTTGGCGTGGGGTGGGGTGGGTGAGTACGGCAAGGCCGTGCGGGATTCGAGTCTGGGGGAGGGGGGCGGGCGGGGTAGGAAGTGAGATGTGTGAAATGATCGTAATGCCCTTGGACAAATAAAATTAATAAAAATAGCTATTTTGGGTAGGCATCAGGAAGCGTCAGCAAGCGTTAGAAAGCATTTCCAACCATTGTAAAAGGGCTCGTACTTGTATATATGGACATGAGCCTGCGAGGGCATGCGAAATGGTGAATGAATTGCCTTGCAGTTTTGGAACTGCAGGGATATACGGGCCCAATGTCCACGTAACTTTTATCTTACTTCGCGTAGTGCCAAGGGATTCTCCTGACGAAATGCAAATGCTTACAACTACGAATTAAGTGAGTTAATTTCACTTTGATGGAACGGAAGTTAATCTCGGAGCACTTTGTTATTACGGCATGTTATAGTCAACTTCATTTTACCTTTAAAATGTTCCCTTTTGGTTGAATTCCAATGAAAATAAGCTTTGAGAACGCTTATTACGCAAACCAAATATTTCTTATACATTGCTTTACCTATTTTTCACTTCTTTCGGAACAAAAATCTCAGAAATGAAACAAACGTAGCAAGTAAAAGCCTCCACTAGGGAAAGAAAGATGAAGCGGAAAAGGTGCTAGAAAGTCATGATGTATTATCTGTAGTTTTTCTTGTGACTTGAAGGCTTAGATGGCCTGCTATTTTATCACATTATACGTACGCTCTTGTACTTCGACGTCCACTGTGTGTCAGTGTTGAAAAGTTGAGATCAGTTTGTCGATTCCTTGTACTGCATCCATTCTAAATTATAAGTTAATCGTGAGCTAGCTAGTTTTTAGCTCTAATCTATCCAAACAGAGGCTAATAAGTGACCTAATCCTTTATCTAAGCCTCTAACTAGGTATTACCCAAGTAAATAATCAGCAACAACTAATTTAAGTTATTTTAATTCTTAACGCACAAAAAAAAACTAATAATTAATCCTTACTTATCCAAACAGGCCATAGATCCAGCGGAGAGAATGTGTTATTAGGGCAATCGGATAACATTAACCTAGCGGTAGGCTTTGGTAATTGGTAGTTGTACACTTCTCCTAGTATACCAGTTTAGGAGTAGTCAGTAATTAAGAATTAATAAGAGTGTACCAAATAAGTTAATGCTAAAGAATGTGCTAGCTACTATAAAAATTTTGTAAGGTGAAGAATGTGAGTAAGGGTCGTCAACGATAATACAAATAGCTAGCTCATAGCACATTCTATTTAGTAAGAAAAAAAGAAACAGTAAAAAGCAACTAGCTAGCTCTTTACAAAGAGCTAAGCTGCTTTTCCATGGATTCATGTCTCCATGCTCATACGGTTTTCTATGCTAACATATCATAATATTATTTTTTGGTATCTTTTTTGTCGATATTAATTATATACTATAAACAATAATATTTTCTTATACGTATTTGATCAAAATTGCAAAATATTTGATTTCTCAAGAAATGAAAGTAGCACTTGTTATGAAATGTTCGGACTACCTATTTGTGAGGCTAGAAAGAGTAGGAGAGAGGGAGCGTAGTTACATGACTTAAAATTTTCTTTTTGCGCCGCTCCAAAAGTTGGTGACAAGTCACAATAGAGTTAGCGGATGGCTACGGGCAGGTTTGGATCTCATGGACTAACAACTAATTAGCTAAAGTTTATGACGATCCAAATAGGTGGACTAGCGGGTAGTTTAAACCCTAACTAGTTGTTAGCTGACTGCTCCATGAAACTCAACTATAGTGATTCCACCGTATTAAAAAAAAAGACACCCATTACCCTTTGTCCCCACCCCTATGCGACCCTATCTAGAGGCGTTGCCTCTCCCTCGCATGTGCCCGCGCCGCCCGAGCGGCTTCTTCCTCTCCCTCCCCTTCTCCGGCGGGGTCGAGGTGGGGAGGGGCCGAGCCTCTCCCTCTACCTCTCGGGCCGCCGCCCACGCCTCTCCCTCTCCGGCCACCGCATTTCCCCTCGGTCCGCATGCGCCCACTCCGCCCAAGCGCCGACGGCGTCCTCCACCGCCCAGCCGAGTCAGCTTCCTTCCCCACCGGCGACGTCTCCTCTCCCAGCGGCAATGGAAGCCCCTAGATCTGGTGGCGGCATGAGCCATCGACCGCGAGGAGTGGTGGATCTGGGCGCCCGAACCCTCAACCCCGCCAGCAGCGCCCTCGTCTCCTCCATCGACAGCGGACGCATATGGGTGGGGAGGAGCATTAGTGGCCGTGGGCTCGTCGGCTGCAAGGAGGCTGGGCGCCCGCGCCTCTCCCTCTCCAGCCGCCCGCCCACCGCCGCTCCCCACGCCCACGGGATCAAGGCCCCATGTCACGGCCCTGCCCCATTCTACGCTCGCCATGGCCTGCTTCTGTGAAGAGGGAGAAAGGGAGATGCAGCACAGAGATGTCGTTCGAGAGAGAAACAAGGGTATAACAGTCTTTGATTAGTTCTACTTGTGAGCCAGTGGATCCAAACAGGTCTGGACTAATCACGAGCCAGCCAATCGCTGGTCCTAACATGCCTAATAGATGGTGGTCTTAATTATATTCTGTGCATATATGAAGACTTTTTTTTACTAAGGCTAACATTTCTATGGGCCTCTTTTGAACTACGGATTCTTTTTTGTTTTAATATTTTTCTATGAAAATAAATTGATTTCTATCCTATATAATTTCTGCCAATTTTTTGCGTTCAAAAGAACATGTAGTTCAACCAAGTCAAGTCAACCCAAGGACGCGGCACCAAGTCAAGTCAACCCAATGTCTCCGCAGCTTCCCTCTTCCAACCTTTTGCTGAAGTTCGCAGTGCAGCACAGCTTGGTTTTGTAGCATCAGGCCGAGCGTGGGACTCGGAACTCGGAAGAGACGACACCATAGGAGGAGCTCTCTCCTCGCTGAACATCATCAGGTAAAGGTCTCTTTTTTTTTTTTTTTTGAATAATCATCAGTAAAGGTCTCCCGTCTCTGTTGCTGGCGCTGACTAACTAGCGTCGGATGAAATGAATTGTGGGGTTTTGTTTTGTGATTCCGATTTTTTTCCTGATAAATCGTGGGTTAATGAAGAATAAAAGCACAAGAAACAGAGACGAAACACCGCCATCCGTTCTCCCATCCCGCCGCTCAAGATCCCGGCCGCCGTATCACCCCTGGAGCTGGAGGCGCGCGCCGGCACGGCCAGCCGAAGCGACCTCGCCGCCTCCTTTGGCCGCTGAATCGCGTCTCCCAAGTGCTCCTTTCCACCCGTCGGGTGTGAAGCCGGACACGCACACGCAACCTGCTCGAACAATCGCCGCACCGCCGAGCGCCCCTGACGTATTGTAATCCTAATCCTCTGATGCTGCTTCTCTCTTGCTGGTTGCTTAATGAACAAGGCTATTTCATATTGAAAGGATCAAGATGTCCAAGAGCGAGTGAATTTAGCTAATTACAAATTTCTTTGCAATAATCAAAATCTATGGTTAGTTCAATTAAACCCTTGTGCCTAGAAAGTATTTATATTAATCTAACACACAAAAGTTTAGCACCCTAAGTTCCAATCCTACTCTAGCATGTCAATTCTAGGAATGTAAATGACAAGTAATGAATTATTCAGAGTAAATGCTTAAGGTAAAGAGATGAGAAGGAACGCGGCGATGTTTTGCCGAGGTATCGGAGAGTCGTCACTCCCCACTAGTCCTCGTTGGAGCATCCATGCAAGGGTGTAACTCCTCCTTGATCCGCGCAAGGATCAAGTGCTCTCTACGGATTGATTCTTCGACACTCCGTCGCGGTGAATCACCAACGACCGCTCACAACTTGAGTTGGATCACCCACAAGCTCCGCCGGATGATCACCAAACTCACAATCACCACCAAGCCGTCTAGGTGATGGCGATCACCAAGAGTAACAAGCACGAACTCTAACTTGACCACGACAAGCCTAATAAGAAGGGTGGATGCACACTTTGCTACTCTTGATCTCACTAATGAGGGCTCTCTTTGGATTCTCAAATCTCAATCACCTCACTAGGACCTTGCTCTTCTTGGCACTCTCAAACGTGTTTCTCAGCTGTTGGAATGAGCAAAAGTACCCCCACACACGAGTGGATGTTGTATTTACAACACCGGCCGAAAAACGAACCGTTATGTGCCTCTACGGGGTGACCGGACGCTCCGGTCATGTTGACCGGACGCTCCGATCAGTACACCCCAACTCTAGTGGTTAAGTGTTGACCGGACGCGTCCGGACACATTTTCCCTTCATTGGAATCTTACTGATGTCGACCGGACACTAGACCCCTAGCGTTCGGTCACTTGCTAAGCAGCGTCCGGTAAGTAGCCGGAACCTGATCAGCGTCCGGTCAGCATTGACTGGACGTGTCTGATCAGAATTCTCCCCCTCTAGGACCTTACTGGAGTCGACCGGACGCTGGCCCTCAGTGTCCGGTCACTTGACCTCTCAGCGTCCGGTCACTTCCAGACGCTTTCACCTTGGTCAAATGAACTGAGCGGACCCTGAGCTAGCGTCCGGTCAGTATTTGACCCTCCATTTACTTCCAATTCTCGATCATATGTGAATGAAGTTTGCTTCATTAGATCGAAGGGCTGTTTTGAAGCTACCTAGTGCTAGTTTTAACAAGTGTGCATCACACCTAACTCACTAGACTCACCTAGGTCAAGCTACCCGTTCATACCCCCCTTAATAGTACGGTCAAAGGAAAAACAAAATCCTACACTACTCTAAGTGTTTGTCCAACTCCAATCGACACTTAGAACTAGTCAATCCTTAACCTTGTCGTAAGGGCATGACCACCTTAACTCCAACCGAAACGATTTTCATCGTAAGGGCATGACCACCTTGATTGCCCAATCGATCTCCATTACCGTGACCTAACTTAATTGTTTCTACAAAACACACGTTAGTCACAGTAATCACGTATTATCATTAACCACCGAAACACAACTAGGGGCCTAGATGCTTTCAATCTCCCCCTTTTTGATGATTGATGACAATACTATCTCGAGTATGTGAAAGAGATGAGGTTTTTAACATGCTTGGTTCATATAAGCTTTTGGCAATAAGAACAAAAGGGTTAGGCAAGCTTATATGACCCAAGCCAACATGATGTACTCAAAAGATATGAAATAAGCATGAGTACAAGTAATGAAACTCATTTGTATCGAAGTAAAATGCGGAAGCAAAGACAAATGAGCATAGCACAAGTGATATGACATATAAATAATTCACAGTAGAGAGCACACATGTCATATATCACGATCATGTAGATATCACTATCACATAAATATAGTAGTAAACATGAATGCATAATGTATCACACACATAAAAACTCCAAATGTAATAGATAAGCTAATATAATAACTAAGCTCCTCCTAGATATGTCGCTCCCCCTAAGGCTAACATACATAACCCTCTCCCCCTTTGGCGTCAAACACCAAAACCTAGGGGTTAGTCGGCGAGGCTGCAGCGGACGAGCCGGGCGCTGAGGTACGAGGAGCGAGGTGGAACTGGGTGCCATCATCATCTGATCCTGAGCTCTGAGTTGTCTGACCCTCTGTAGCTGGAAGTGATGCTAAAGCAGTCTAGGTCGGATCAGGAACAGAAGCTGTTGTAGGCTATGCTGGGATGACTAAAGCAGCCGGCTCTGATGATACCACTAAGGAGAGGAGTGTCTCTATAGTCGCTGTGATAGGTGCAGCTATAGAAGAACCTGAAACATGTAGGTATGGTGGAGTAGGCTGCCCTGTCAACTCATTGAAGGAGGCACCAAGGCTCCTGGAGACTGAAGTGTGTGGCACTAGCAGCGACGATGTCTGAGCCGGTGTGAAGCCTATCTGAAGAGGTGTGAACTGCGGGGCTATCACTGGCGAAGCAAACCACTGGGACACCTGCTCTATAGGTGAAGCATACTGTGCTGGTGGCTGTCTCTGACTCTGAAGCCCACTAGGCTGTAACGCTGGAGTCATCGAAGTGGTGGTAGGCTGACCAAGCTAGGGCGTAGGCTATGGCAGTGGAGCCCCAATCGCTATCACTGCATGCTGCATGAATCCGAGAAGCTGCTACTGCATGAGGAGCTATTGCTGATGCATGGCCTGCTGCTGCTGCTGTAGAGCCTGTGTCTACTGCTGAATAGCTAGCTGTTGTCGCTGAAACTCGTCCTGCTGAGTCTGGAACTGAGCAAATATAGCAGCTGTGTCCTGAGCCTATCGTGCCTGGTCTTGCCTCATCCGCTCAAGTATAGCAAGAAGAGCGGGGGTCTGTCTGCAACGCAGGTGGCGCTGAACTAGAGGTACCAGCCTCAGCATCATGTCATCGTGGAGGCATCTGAGGAATGGGCTGGTAGTCGTCATCAGAACTGTCACTAAGCTTGCTCGTGACCATCCCCTCCTGCTGAGCAAGCTCCTCCTCCTCTATAGCTACAATTCCCCTGATAATATCATCCTACTAGGCTGTAGTCTCTGGCACCTCTGGGCAATGGCGCGACTAGCTAGGTGCCTATGGTGTACTGTGGCGGATCATCTGAGTCAGGTTATAAGCAAGAAACTCTGTAGTGGCACCACTATACTCAGCTAGCATCTCAGGCGGGCTAACTGCAACTGCTCTGTGGATAAGGAATATGATCCAGTGAGCATAGGGTAGCTGCCTATGACCTCTAAAGCCCTCAGCTATAGTGTCCTCCATCTCTAATAGAAGAAGATCTCAAATATCAAAAAATGTCTGCTGTATCAGAGAGTTGAGAAGCCATAGCTGTATACGAGTCAATCCCTCTCTATATCCCATCCTCGAAAGTAATGTCCACCTCATGATAACCTCAATCACGCGAGCAGTGGGAGTGAGATCACTGGGGTCCCTCCTCGACCCTTCACCAAAGGGCTCTGTGAAACAGTGACGGACCAAGTTCGTAGGGGGCACCATACCACCATGAGGGCGTCTGGGGGGGTGCGATCTGTCCATAGCAAACCTCATGAAGTCTGACTGGCTACTCCTGAAGCCTGAGTATCTCCCTGACCCTAGTACTCGTTAGCCTATAATCTCTGCCTCCAAATGCAAAGTGTATAAACCTGTGTTGCGGGTCAATCCAGAGTGTAGTATAGAACTGTCGAACCCAAGATGGAACATACAGCCCTATCCGTCCAATAAGATCTATCAGCCCTAGTAAATAGGATAGATATAGGTGAATATGCTCTCCAGCTGCTGCTACTATAGACTCTATGTTGTACACCCTCTGTGATCTGAATACTGCTCCACTATTGAGATAGGCATTATAGAAATCCTCCTGCAAAGGTGTGTAGAACCCCTCTGATGCTCTCTCATCCCTCCTAGGTGGAAACCACACCTCAAAGTCCACGAACCTCAGTTGTTGTACCTGCTTGGCCGTGGCGGCCCTCAGGTCAAGATGGGTCACTGGAGGCGGACCCTGTGGTCTAGGCGGTGGACAAGAACCCCTCCGCTGAGTGTCTGGCCACGGCGTGACTGGAGCACAGGTACGACCAGAGCGGCGTAACTGTGGCTGAGGTGTCGTCTCTGTCTCCTCGGCCTATTCACCCTCCTGAGTCTGCTGTGCTGGCTGTGCCTCCTGAGTTTGCTCTGCTACCTGTGGCTGCTGCTGTGACTCCCCCTGAGACTGGCCCTCATCAATGGCAACACGCCGTCCTCCAATCATGAGAGTCTTAGCTAGACCACCATGAGGGCGCTCAACTCGCTCAAGTAAAGCCCTCACTTCTGGTGAAAGCTGATCTACAATCTGGACTCTGCTACGAGCACCTCCTCTCTCAGCACGCTCTGCGGCCTCTGCAACTACGGCGGCTCTCGCTATCTCTGCATCTGGATACTTGCGCTTCCTTACTGCCAACTTCTTTGTCGCCTTGCCTTTTGGATCTACAGGCTAGCGAGGTGGGGGCCTCAGATCCTCGTCACCGAGACCACCTCCGATATTCTTCGTACAAGCCATCTAATGGATCTGAGAAGAATCAACTGCCGCTGACAAAGATCAACTGTCACTTCTAAGGCTTGGCCTTGTTCCGTACTCATGAGATTGGCCCCGAGTTAACTGACAACTACCACTAACACCTCAACGGCACCGACTCGCTGCACGATGGAATAGATAGGATATACAAATAATTTTAATTATGCATCTAGAGATACGAAACCCTAATAGAGCAAGCAATTAGGTATGAAATTGAAACGCGGGTTAGCTACCTGATGAACCGGCGATCTGAGGAGAAGAGATACGAACGGGGAACCACCGGATCGATGAGGCTAGGGTTCGCTAGTTGGCGTGGATCGGTGGCACTAGATTCCTATTGAAGTCACTGGCGAGAAAGTAATGGGGGCGCTAGGGCACTGTAGGGGCACAGCGGGAGCGAGCACTGGGGCACGGAGGAGGAGCTGCTGTTCGGGCGGCACTGAGGCACTAGGGCACGCGGCTGGCGACGCAGGCGCTCAGGGCGTGCGGCGACGGCGCAAGTAGAGACACGACGGTGCTAGGGCGTAGGGCAGCGCTGCGGTGGTGTGCGGGAACAGCGCAGAGGATCACAGCATGGGGCATGCGGCGGTGCTGGCATGGGAGGCGGCGCTATAGTGGCGTGGTGAACTACGGTGTCGTGGGCGCACGGGAGCACGGGGAGGCGCTGCGACGGTGTGGGAAGGCAGCTCGGGAGCATGGGGAGGCGCTGCAGTGGCGTGGAGGCGGCGACTAGGCCACGAGCGTGGGCACGGCGGCGAAGTCGGCGACTAGGGCACAGCTCGGATGCGGAGCTAGGCACGGCGGTGCTGGATTATAAAAGGGTTCCCTGTGGGATTGAAAAGGAAACAGAGTGAGAGTTCTGATAACGCACGCTTCCTATTGACCGGATGCTCCGGTGGCAGCGATCGGACATAGCCACCCAGCGTCCAGTCGATTCCAGAGAGGTCCAATTCCTCTAGAATCACGACCGGACGCATCCGGTGGACACCGACCGGACGCAGCGAGAGTCCGGTCAATACAGCCTTTGTCTTCTCTACATGATCGGACGCTGAAATGCCTTCTGACCGGACGCTGAAACACAGAGTCCGGTCACTCCTTCGTAGCAAGATCACCTCCTGTGAACTGACCAGACGCTGGACATCAGAGTCCGGTGTAGTGTCTAGTCACTCTTTTTCCAGCAAATCTTCAAAGATCTTCGTGCTGCCTGTTCCTAATCAAGTCACAACTTGAATAAGATCCAAATAAACATCAATTAGGACTGATGTGAGTGACCTCTCTCAAACCCTCAAGTTTTTTAAAATATTTTGCCTTAGGCTATGATTCTTTTTAAGAAAATAGGCAATAAGAGGGCAATTTGAAGACAAACGACAAAATAACATTCATGCATATGCAATGCAATACTTGTAAGTAAATCTAGTTGCTTGTCAAGTTTGATCCAAGGTTAAGCTTCTTCACACGCTTTTCGGCGGTTATCTTAACCATGTTAGATAAGCCCTATATGCATTATAAAACATTAAATATGTTGTATATTACAATGCAATGCATGGGCCAACACAAGCTCATTTTTAGTGAAGTTGCTAAAATCAAGCTCATTGAGCTCATTCCGTAATCTACAAAATGTTGCCTCATCTAGCGGTTTAGTGAAGATATCCGTCAATTGATCCTCGGTCCTTACACCTTCTAGTGATATATCATTTTTAGCAACATGATCTTTAAAAAAGTGATGACGGATATCTATGTGTTTGGTGCGAGAGTGTTGAACCGGATTATTTGCAAGTTTTACCGCACTTTCATTGTCGCACAAAAGATGTACTTTTTCTAGAACTACACCATAGTCTAGCAAAGTTTGTTTTATGTAAAGTATTTGTGCACAACAAGCACCCGCGGTAATGTATTCTGCTTCGGCGATGGACAAATCCACACTATTTTGTTTCTTGGAGGACCAAGACACAAGTGATCTACCAAGCAAATGGCACCCTCTGGATGTGCTATTTCTATCAACTTTGCAACCAGCATAATCTGAATCGGAATAGCCAACTAATTGAAATATAGCTCCTTTGGGATACCAAAGGTCAATGCTTGGTGTGTGCTTAAGATACATAAGGATTCTTTTTACGGCAATTAAATAAGTTTTCTTAGGATTAGCTTGAAATCTAGCACACATACACACACTAAACATGATGTCGGGCCTAGATGCAGTCAAATATAACAAGCTACCAATCATAGAGTGGTAGAGAGTTTGATCAACTGGGTTACCTCCCTCATCTAGGTCGAGATGTCCATTAGTTGGCATTGGTGTCTTGATTGGCTTACATTCATCCATCTTGAATCTCTTGAGAAGATCATTAGTATATTTCTCTTGAGAGATGAAAATCCCTTCTCTCATTTGCTTGACTTGAAAACTAAGAAAGAATGTAAGATCTCCAATCATTGACATCTCGAACTCCTTCGACATCAATTCACCAAACTCTTTGCATGAATCTTCATTTGATGATCCAAAGATGATATCATCAACATATACTTGACAAATGAAGATATGCCCATCAAGCTTCTTGGTGAATAGTGTGGTGTCGACCTTCCCAATGGTGAAGCCCTTCTCAATGAGGAAGTCCCGAAGGCGCTCATACCAAGCTCTTAGGGCTTGCTTAAGCCCATATAAAGCCTTGGACAACCTATAAACATGATTAGAATATCTAGGGTCTTCAAACCCAGGAGGTTGATCAACATAGACTAATTCATTAATAAAACCATTTAAAAATACACTTTTCACATCCATTTGATAAAGTTTTATTTCATGATGTGATACATATGCAAGGAGGATACGGATGGCTTCTAATCTTGCAACCGGTGCAAAGGTCTCTCCAAAATCCAAACCTTCAACTTGAGAGAACCCCTTTGCCACTAGTCTTGCCTTGTTCCTCACAACAACACATTGATCATCTTGCTTGTTTCGAAACATCCACTTTGTTCCAATGACTCTTGCACCTTTTGGTCGCTCTTCAAGAGTCCAAACTTCATTGCGGGTGAAGTTGTTCAACTCTTCATGCATTGCATTTATCCAATCTGGATATTGAAGAGCTTCTTCTACCTTAGTTGGCTCAAAGCAAGAGACAAAAGAGTGATGAGCAATAAATGAAGCAAGTTTTTGTGATCGAGTCATTACACCTTTTGATAGACTACCTATGATGAGATCTTGTGGATGATCTTGAAGTAGAGGTGTATTTCTTCTATTGACCACTTGAGGGGGAGGTTGTGGAGTATCAACATCTTGTGCTTGTACCACCATTTGTTTATGGGAGACATGAGTATCTTTATTTTCTACTCTCCCATCTTTTTCACCATCTTGTGGCACACTTGATGAAGAAGGTAGATCAATCACTTGTACATTATCTTCATCATCTTTAGGCTTGATGTCTCCAACTAAAATATTCTTCATAGCCTCCCTCAATGGTTCATCACCTACATCATCAAGATTCTCATGTGCTCCTTGGGAGCCGTTAGATTCATCAAATTCCACATCATATGTTTCTTCAACCAAGCCGGTAGCATGATTAAATACTCTATATGCTTTGGACTTTGATGAGTAACCAACAAGAAAACCAATATCACAACATCTTTGAAACTTCCCTAGGTGTTGGCGCTTCTTGTAGATGTAGCATTTGCAACCAAACACCCTAAAGGAGACGTCCGGCTTCTTCCTATTGAGCAACTCATAAGGTGTCTTGTCAAGGAACTTTTGAAGGAATAGGCAGTTTGATGCATAGCATGCGGTGTTGATAGCTTCTGCCCATAGAGCTTTAGGGGTGTTGTACTCATCAAGCATTGTTCTTGCAAGAGTGATCAATATCCGGTTCTTCCTCTCAATTACACCATTTTATTGAGGAGTATATGTTGCGAAGACCTCATGCTTGATCCCAACTTCATCACAATAGGCTTCTATGTTTGTGTTGTCAAATTCCTTCCTATTGTCACTTCTTATCTTCTTAAGCTTCACTTCAAATTCATTTTGTGCTCTCTTGGCAAATTTCTTGAAGCAAGATGAAACTTTAGATTTGTCATGAAGGAAGAATACCCATGTATACCTTGAATAGTCATCAACAATCACAAGATAATAAAAATTTCCTCCCAAACTCTTGTATGTTGTTGGTCCAAATAAATCCATGTGAAGGAGCTCTAATACTCTTGCGGTTGACATGAAAGCTTTTGTTGGATGGGTATTTGCAACTTGGTTGCCGGCTTGACATGCACTACAAAGCTTGTCCTTCTCAAACTTCACATTCTTCAACCCTCTCACCAAATCATTCTTCATTATCTTCTTGAGTGAGCTTATCCCAACATGAGCAAGTCTTCTATGCCATAGCCACCCAAGAGTTATTTTGGTGAATAGGCATGTCTTCAAGTTTGCATCTTCGGAGGTGAAGTCCACTAGATATAGGTTGTTGTATTTAAATCCTTTGAATATCACATGATCATCATCCTTCTTAGATACAACAACCTCCTTCTCAGTAAACAAGCATTGGAAGCTAAGATCACACAATTGTCCAATGAATAGCAAGTTAAAACTTAATGAAGCAACATATAGCACATTTGAGATGGAATGATCATTTGATATAGCCACTTTGCCCAATCCTTTGACCTTGCCCTTTGAGTTATCTCCAAATGTGATTCTTTCTTATCCATCTACTTCTTCATCTAGTGAGGTGAACATACGAGGATCACCGGTCATATGTTGTGTGCAACCACTGTTAATAACCCAATGACTTCCACCGGTCTTGTAGTTCACCTACACACAAGAGATCAAGCTTTAGGAACCCAAACTTGTTGAGGGCCCTTCACCTTCTCAACAAGTGACTTCGCAACCCAAATTTTTTTAGGCCTATTTTTGTTGGGAGGTCCTAAGAACATCACTTTTATCTTTCCACTAGAATCTTTTCTAAGCATGTAGTGAGCATTGAAGGCAAAAGGTCTAGCATGCTTGGACAAGGGTTGTGGTGGTGTAGTTTGGCACTTATGAGCAAAGTGGCCTTCTTGTCCACACTCAAAACATCTCTTTGGCTTTGGCTTGGACTTATGTTGTTGTTGAGCTTGAGCCTTCTTCTCTTGATTTGCCAAGTACCCAATGCCACTTCTATCCATCTTCATGACGGTGTTCATTAGTAGCTCACTTTGAAGATGCTTGCCTCTAGTGAACTTGCTCAATCCAATCTTAAGATGCTCTTTCTCCAACTTAAGCTTCTTGTTTTCTTCCTTGAGAGCATCATTGTTTTTCTCTTCCTTGAGCTTCTTGTTCTCATCTTTGAGCTTCTCATTCTCAAGGATCAAACCATCATCATGAACAATAGTTTATAGCACAATAGACTTGGTGGTTTTGAGTTCTTCAAGATCTTTCTTGAGCTTTTCATTGTCATTCTTGAGCTTGACAAACTCATCATAATCATCGGCTTCAACCACTTGCTTGCCCTTGCTACTAGAACTTTGCTCAATGCTCTCAATAATCAAGTCATCACATGATGTAGCTATATCAATCTTAACAATATTGTTAGTAGCATCATGTGGCTCATTGGATAGGAATTCTTGAGCAATAACAAGATTATCATGATTATCCTTAAGAGTAGTATATTCTTCTCTTAGCTTGTTGTGACTAGTGATGAACTCATTATGTGTCATATCAAGTTTATCATGTTTTTCTTTAAGCTCTTTCTTAGAAGATTTGAGCTCCTTGAGTTTGGATGATATAGCATCATTTGCTTCTCTAAGCTCAACACTAGCCTTTTCCGCTATATCACATTTGGCTAAAAGAGAACCATTTTCAACTTCTAGCTTTTCATTTTTAGCTCTAGTTTTTATAATGATCTTAGTGTATTGTTTTAGCAACCTAGCAAGATCATCATAAGAAGGTGATTCATATTCATCATCATCACTATCGCTATCATCATCACTAGCATGCTCATCATCACTACTATCATCATCATTAGATACCTTGTGGTCACCCTTGGCCATAAGGCATAGGTGTGTAGAGGATGATGGCGGTGGTGGCGATGAAGATGATGAAGAGTCAATAACGATGGTGGCCACCTTCTCATTGTCACTATCATCATTTGATGAGGCACTAGATGAATCAATATCTGTGAGCCAATCACCGACAATGTATGCCTTTCCACTCTTCTTCTTCTTATGGAAGTCCTTCTTGCCATCTCTCTTCTTGTATGGCTTGTTCTTCTTCTTCTCTTCTTCTTCTTCATTACTTGAGTCATCTTTCTTGTCATTGTATTTGTTCTTGAATTTGTCTTTCTTGGGCTTAGTGCATTGGTGTGCTAGATGACCAAGTTCTCCATAATTGAAGCAATCCATCTCAGAGATTAGCTTCCTTCTAGAGCTAGTGAAGAACTTGTTCTTTCCATCAAACTTGATGCCACTCTTGTTGAGCTTCGTTAGCATCTTGGCGGTCTTCTTCACCATGAGAGCAAGACTTTCATCATCAACTTCATCATCACTTGAGCTTTCATACTCAAGTCTTGCTTTACCCTTCTCTTGGCTAGCTTTGAATGCTAAGTCCTTATCTTTCTTCTTGGTAGAGGATGAGCCATCTTATGGCGTGATGTGCATGTACATCTCATGAGCATTGATCTTTCTCAAGATTTGTGTCGGTGTAGCAGTGGAAAGATCACCTTGATGGAGCACGGTCACAATATGCCCATATTTATCAATGGGGAGGATACTCAAGATCTTTCTTACAACATCGGATGGTTACATTTGAGTGAGTCCAAGCCCATTGACTTCCTCTACAAGAACATTCAAACGTGAATACATCTCATTAGCACATTCTTTAGGAAGCATTTCAAAAGAGTTGAGCTTTTTCATGACAAGATGATAGCGTTCCTCACGCTCACTCTTAGTTCCCTCATAGAGCGCACAAACGTCCGACCATAGTGCGTGGGCGTCTTTGTGGTTCCTCACCTGATTGAACACATCTTTGCAAAGGCCTCTAAAGATGGTGTTTTGAGCCTTTGCATTCCACTTCTCGTAGTTCACCTCATCGCCTTGTAGGTGGGTAGCATCCTGAGGTTTTGGGAAACCTTGTGAGGCGGCTCTAAGAATACCAACATCTAGAGCTTCTAGATACGCCTCCATGCGATTTTTCCAATAAGGAAAATCATCTCCCTCAAAGATAGGAGGATGTCCATCATCGTGAGACATCTTGCTCTAGGCGGTTAAGCCTAAATATATGAGCACGAGGCTCTGATACCAATTGAAAGGATCAAGATGTCCAAGAGGGGGATGAATTGGGCTAATTACAAATTTCTTTGCAATAATCAAAACATATGGTTAGGCCAATTAACCCCTTGTGCCTAGAAAGTGTTTCTATTGATCTAACGCATAAAAGTTTAGCACCCTAAGTTTCAATCCTACTCTAGCATGATAATTCTAGGAATGTAAATGATAAGTAATGAATTGCTCAAAGTAAATGCTTAAAGTAAAGAGAGGAGAAGGAACGCGGCGATGTTTTGCCGAGGTATCGGAGAGTCGCCACTCCCCACTAGTCCTTGTTGGAGCACCCGCACAAGGGTGTAGCTCCCCCTTGATCCGTGCAAGGATCAAGTGCTCTCTATGGGTTGATTCTTCGATACTTCGTCACGGTGAATCACCCACAACCGCTCATAACTTGAGTTGGGTCACCCACAAGCTCCGCTGGATGATCACCAAAGTCCCAATCACCACTAAGCCATCTAGGTGATGGCGATCACCAAGAGTAACAAGCACGAACTCTCACTTGACCACGACAAGCCTAATGAGAAGGGTGGATGCACACTTTGCTACTCTTGATCTCACTAATGAGGGCTCTCTTTGGGATTCTCAAATCTCAATCACCTCACTAGGACCTTGCTCTTCTTGGCATTCTCAAACGTGTTTCTCAGTTATTGGAATGAGCAAAAGTACCGCCACACACGAGTGGAGGTTGTATTTATAACACCGGCTGAAAAACGAACCGTTATGTGCCTCTGCGGGTTGACCGGACGCTCCAGTTATGTTGACCGGACGCTCCGGTCAGTACACCCCGAACTCCAGTGGTTAAGTGTTGACCGGACGCTGACCAGTGTCCAGTCAGCACTGACCGGACGCGTCCGGTCATGTTTTTCCTTCACTAGAACCTTACTGATGTCAACTGGACACTAGACCCCAGTGTCCGGTCACTTGCTGAGCAGTGTCAGGTCAGTAGCCAGAACCTGATCAGCGTCCGGTCAGCATTGACCGGACGCGTCCGATCAGGATTCTCCCTCTCTAGGACCTTACTGGAGTCGACCGGACACTGGCCCTCAGCGTCCGGTCACTTGACCTCTCAGCGTCCGGTCACTTCCAGACGCTTTCACCTTGGTCAAATGAACTGACCGGACCCTAAGCCAGCGTCCGGTCACACCGAAGCTAGCGTCCGGTCAGTATTTGACCCTCCATTCACTTTCAACTTTCGATCATACGTGAATGAAGTTTGCTCCATTGGATCAAAGGGCTGTTTTGGAGCTACCTAGTGCTAGTTTTAACAAGTGTGCACCACAGCTAACTCACTAGACTCACCTAGGTCAAGCTACCCGTTCATACCCCCCTTAATAGTACGGCCAAAGGGAAAACAAAGTCCTACACTACTCTAAGTGTCTGTTTAACTCCAATCGACACTTAAAACTAGTCCATCCTTAACCTTGTCGTCCATCCTTTGAAAACTGAAACGATTTCCATCGTAGGGGCATGACCGGACTTAATTGTTTCTGCAAAACACACGTTAGTCACAGTAATCACGTATTGTCATTAATCACCGAAACCCAACTAGGCGCCTAGATGCTTTCACACATACCATAGGAAGGGATGCCGGGAAGCAATGTCCTGACAGTTCACTGCTCTCGCTGGTTGCTTAATGAACAAGGCTATTTCCTTGCATACTCCGTGTCTCTGTGACATCCATTTCATTTGCTTTCGGAAGAAACCATAATAACAGGATGATGTTCTTTGTAATTTCTGAAGAAAGGAGCATCCTTTTTGCTCCAAGACTAAATCTTGTAATTTTGTTTGAGATATGCATGGCGCCATCCCCAACTTGTTTGGGACTTAAAGGCTTTGTTGTTGTTGCTGTTGTTGTATATACATGGCGTCATCCGGCCATTATCTTTCACGAGCTGTTCCTGACTCTGATTATCATTGACAGTAGCAAAATCTGCTTTGTGAGGGCCATACTATCGTAGTGAACCTACAGGTTATTCTATTTGATGAGGTTTCTAGCTAATTTTTCATTGTCACGTGTTGAAACTTATTTAACGCATAGCACAGTGTGCAAAATGTAAATATTGCAAACCAAATATACTGGGAGTGCAACCGAATAACAATGATAGTTATGATGAATTCTCTAAATCAAACTACATAAGGTTACTGTTTCTAAAAATGGTTGTCTCTTCCCACTGTAGGAAAATTAACGACCAATGTTTATACTGGAAGCAATCCCATGGACATTTCCAGTTCATTTGATTCCATTACTTACAATAGCTTATTATGCAATCTGCAACAAATTTATGTTTTTTCCCATCCAGCAGAGATGGCAGAGGCAGCACTCCTTGCTCTCTCGAAGATTGCGTCCTATTTAGGAGGAGAAGCAGCTACCTTCATTGCAACCAAATTTTCTAATTTGATCGGGCTACCAAACACTGTGCGGCGTATTCGTAGGGAACTTCTGATGATGAACATCTTATACGGAAGACAGGTGCATCCTATCTCAGTGATGAGCTCCTCAAGGCATGGATCACAGAAGTGAGAATACTGGCCTACCGTGTCGAGGACATAATGGACAATTTTTCATATCATTCTCTTCAATTCAAGCAAGACCCTAAAGGGAAAAAGTTGGCCAATGGGTTAAGCTACGGTAAAGTGTTTAGTGGAATTGCTGATGATCCAGCTCCGATAGAGAAGGAAATTGAGCATGTTTCGAACTTGAAGAATCTGTGGTTGAACTCAGTCCATGAGCTTCTTCCTACTCAAGTTAGCAGTCCTGAACAGCAATTCCCTCAATATAGTTTTCCCCAACTTGTAAAGGATGAAAACCTGGTGGGGTTAAAGGAAGAAAGAGAGCAATTAAAGGAATGGTTGATTCCCAATGTACCTGTCAATGTGAAAAATATACCCGCTCTCAAGGTGGTATCTTTGTTGGGTATGGGTGGGATGGGAAAGACCACCCTGCCCACTAGTGTGTATGATAAACTCAAAGATATCTTCGAAATCCATGCTTGGCTCACTGTCTCACAGAAGTGTAGATGCTTTGCTGAAGGAGCTGCTAAAGATTGTTAGTGCCTCTGAGCACACAACAACAGCTCGTGTCGACAGTGTCAATCAGAAGGAAGCGACTGTACCAGTTGATATTGATATAGGACACAAGAAACAGCTGAATCCAGATGATATCGACAAAATGAGCATCTTAGACTTGAAGAGTAACTTAAAGGCAGTCCTGAAACATAAGAAATACATAGTTGTGTTAGATGATGTATGGGATTGTCGAGTTCATGATGGAATAAGCGATGTGTTTGAAGATTGTGGGAAGGAAAGTCGCATTGTCATCACAACAAGGAAACAGGATGTAGCTGCTCTTGCCACATCAGGTTACCAGCTCAACCTGAATCCATTAGACATTAAGGATGCACTCCAGCTCTTCTGTACAAAGGCTTTTCCCAACAAAACCCACTTTGATTGGATATCAGAACTTCTTGAGTGTGCTAATGATATGATGAAGACGTCTGAGGGTCTTCCATTGGAGAAGTGCCCACTCGAGCTTCAAGAGCTTGCTAATCATATTGTTAGGAAATGTGAGGACTCCTCAGTGGCAAAGTGTCCATCTGAGCTTCAGGATCTTGCTACTTATACTGTAAACAAATTTAAGGGCTTGTCACTATCAGCATGCCCATCAGAGCTTCAGAATCTAGCTACTCTTGTTGTAAAACAGTGTGAGGATTTTCCTCTGGTAAAGTGTCCATCAGAGCTTCAGGAGATTGCTATCGATATTGTAAAGAAATGTAGGGGTTTGCCTCTGGCTATTGTATCAGTAGGCAGTAGGTTGTCTTCAAGGAAGCAGATAGTACCAGTTTGGAGGCAGATGTGCAATCAGCTTCCTTGTGAGCTGGAAAAAGATGACCCGGTTCAAGGAATTCTAAATCTTAGCTACTATGACTTGCCAAGTGACCTTCGAAACTGCTTCCTATACTAGAGCCTGCTTCCGGAAGATTACCACTTCTCAAAGGATGACCTTGTGCGACTGTGGGTTGCTGAAGGATTTGTTGAAAAGGAAGGGGATAGCACTCCTGAGGAGGTAGCAGAGGACTATCTTACCGAGCTGATCCACCGTAATATGCTGCAACTTGTGGAAAATGATGAGCTTGGCAGGGTGAATACATGCAAAATGCATGACATTTTAAGAGAGTTGGCCCTTTGCATCTCTAAAGCGGAAATGTGGTACAGTAAACGATTTTGGTGCAATGGTGCAGGTGGACACAGATGTTCGGCGCATATCTTCATATGGATGGAAGAAGATGAAAAAGAATAAATCCAAGATGAAAATTCCGCACCTCCGAACCCTGATGGTAAGTGATACCATTGTGGACTATGTACCATCAATACTATCTGAATGAAAGTACCTTACTGTCCTTGAGCTGCAGAACTCTGATTTCCAGGAATTGCCTACATCTATAGGAAATCTGTTTAATCTGAAATACATTGGCCTAAGAAATACAAGAATAACATCGCTGCCAGACTCCATTAAGAATCTCTGCAATCTTCAAACTCTTGATGTCAAATCAACTAGTATAAAAGCACTGCCACCTGGTATAGTGAAGCTCACTAAGCTAAGGCATGTTCTTGCTGACAAATTTGCTGATAAGAATCAGTCAGAGTTTCGGTACTTCGTCGGAGTGGAAGCTCCGGAAGGGCTTTCGGACCTTGAAGATTTACAGACTCTTGAGACTGTGCAAGCAAGCATGGACTTGCCGGAGCAACTTGATAAGCTTTTGCTACTAAGAAGCCTGTGGATAGATAACATCACTTCTGCCCACTGTCCAGGGCTTTTAGCTACGTTGTCAACTATGCCACTTCTTTCCGGTTTGCTTCTATCTGCAGCTGATGAAAATGAGACACTTCTCTTGAAACATTTCAACCCTGTAAGGGACCGTGACGCCTAAGAGGGGTGGAGGAGGGGTGAATTAGACAACTTAAAACTCTAACTCTAAATTATGGTCTCTTTTTTCTATTCTTAGCAAAACCTATGCAAAAGATAAACTATCTAAATGTGCAACTACAGTTTTGCTAGTGTGTTACTATCTCTACCGTAAAAAGGAGTTATGCAAACAATGTAAATGCGGAAGCTAAAGAGTAAGGTAGAAATATGCAAACTCCCGTCGACGACTCCGGTATCTTTACCGAGGTCTCGAGAAGCGTGCAAGCTTCCCCTAGTCCTCGTTTGAGCCCCTCGCAAGGGCCAAGGTCCCGGTCGGGTAACTCCGTGGATAGCATCGGGCCTTCCCCACGCGCAAGTGGGTCTCTGACGTGCCTTCCGGTAAGCCTCTCCCGGATGCTCCCCGCCATCTTCACTATCAAGCTTCCGGCCGAATCGTCGCGGGCCTTGTTCCCTTTGGTACACGGTGGCGACCACACCACAAACGCGGTTGGTGTGATCTTGCAAGACTACAAGCCCCTCCGATGTATAACAATGGTGCGCGCAAGCACCGAGTGGTAAGAGGTATGCAAACCTCACTAAACACTTGACCTAAACCTAGAGCAAGCGCATAAGCGGTGGTCTAATCAACCTAAGCACTTCGCAAACCACCTACGCTAATCATCTGATGAATCACTAAGCACTATGTAAGGGGAGATTACTAAAATGGTGTATCAACACCCTTGATATGTTTCCTCCGCTCTCCACATCTCAAATGACTAGTTGGGGGTCTATTTATAAGCCCCACCGAGAAAGTAGCCGTTTGGGACGAAAGCCAGCTTTCTGCTACTGACTGGACGCTGCTGTCGTCTTGACCAGACGTGTTCGGTCGTCCTGACCGTTAGAGCGCGCGCGTTGATCGGACTCTAGGCTGAGTCCGGTCTCACTTGATCGGACGCGTCCGGTCACGCTGGCGCCGCTCTGGAACCTCTCTGGACTCGATCGGACGTTGTACTTTGTGCGTCCGGTCGTCCAGTGCCGCTGCGTTTGGTCACGCTGAAAATATTGTCGTAACGAAGAACAGTGTCATCGGTGTGTTCGGTCACTGCTTCGCTCAACGTCTTGTCACAGCTGCTGACGCCTGCTATTGTTGAGCAACTGATCGGACGCGTCCGATCCCTATAAGGGCCCCGTCCGGCCACCTCTACCGAGCTCGTTTCTTCGCGATCTTACGTCCGGCTTGGTTCCCATCTTTGTGCTTGGACTATGCTTGATATCTTGGGTCTTCTCTCATGCTTCTAGGGTCTTGCTTATGGTGCGTAGAGTGCGTGCAGCTGGGAATGTAGAGTGCGTGCAGGGCGATGGAGCAGGCGCCCATTGTGGAACGGTAGCAGGGCAGGTGTCGCATTCGACAGAGGACCCTTGTACGGCTTCAGAACGTCGACGTGGAACACGTCGTGGATGAGAGCGTCGTCCAGGAGGCGAAGACGATACGCGACGGGGCCGATGCGCTCCAGCACCTGGAACGGGCCAGCGAAGCACGGTCCAAGCTTGTCGCGCGGCCCGGCCACCAAGGACTGAGTTGGGCGATGAAGGATGCGCAGCCACACCCAGTCATTGATGGCGAACTCTATGGGACGGTGATGGGCGTTGTAGTTCTTCTTGGCATACTCTTGAGCTTGGAGCAGCCGGTTGTGGACATCCGCGAGGAACGAATCACGTTCACGCAGGAGCGCATCCACCGTGTCCGTGCGTGCTGAACCTATAGTGTAAGGCACGAGGGCGGGCGGTGGCCGGCCATATACTACCTCGAACAGAGTGGTGCGGAGCGCCGTGTGGTAGGAAGTGTTATGACAATACTCAGCCCAGGGAAGCCAATCGAGCCATGCACGGGGCGGTCGCCGGTGATGCGCCGCAAATACATTGCGATGGTCTTGTTCACCACCTCCGATTGCCAATATGTCTGCGGGTGGAACGCGGTGCTCATTCGCAGCTTGACGTCGGTGAGCTTTAAGATGTCCTGACAGATGTTGCCAGTGAACACGGGATCATGGTCACTGACAATCAATACGGGAAACCTATGGAGGCGGACGACGTTATCAAAGAAGGCCTTGGCGACCGACGCGATAGCGTAGGGGTGGGTCAGCGCAATGAAGTGCGTGTGTTTGGAGAACCAATCGACGACCATCAGGATCACACTTTTGCCATGGATGCGCGATAGCCCCTCGATGAAATCAAGAGCAATGTCAGACCAGACCTGGGTGGGCACGTCCAAAGGCTGGAGGAGGCTGGTCGGCTGGAAGCTCTCGGTCTTGTTGCACTAACAAGTGAGACACGAGCCCACGAGTTCCTGGACAAGGCGGCGATCATGCTCAACGAAGAAGTCTTGACGGAGGCGATGTAGTGTCTTCTCTATGATCTCATGACCGGCCGCGTGCACTAGTTGGAGGACCACCGGTAGGGTAGCGGAGGTGGCTGGCACAAACACGCAGGAGCCACGCAGTATCAGCCCATCAACAACGCGCCACGGCTCTCCATGTTCGGCGACCAATGAGTCACGGAGGGAGCAAAGGGCCGGGTCATTCTATAGCTCGCGGCGGAGATCATTGAAGATCTGGAAGGTGGGGCCAGTCAGGGTGCTGAGGTGCGTGCCATCGTCCCCATGTTAAGACAACGCATCAGCGATGGTGTTCAGGCGGCATGGACGATACTCCACGGCAAAATCATAGCCGAAGAGCTTGCTCACCCATTAATGCTAGGGAACAGTAGATAGCCACTGGTCGAGCATAAACTTCAGTGCGTAGTGGTCCATCCAAATGAAGAACACGTGTCCCTAGAGATACGGGCGCCAATGGTGCACCACCTAGACCAAGTGGATCAATTCACGTTCATAGGTGGTGAGCTACAAATGGCGAGCTGCGAATGGCATGCTGAAGAAGGCGAGAGCACCAGCGCCTTAATGGAGTACTGCCCCAAAGTTGGAGCCCGAGGTGTCACAATCCACCATGAACTGCTTGTGAAGTTGGGAAGGTGCAGGCCAGGTGCAGTGGAGAGCGCGAGCTTGAGGCCATCGAATGCCGCCGTGGCCTCAGGCATCCAGGCGAATGCCTCTTTTCGGAGGAGCTGTGTGAGGGGTGCCGCGATGACGCCATAGTCTTGGATGAATCACCGATAGTACCTATAACACCCTAGGTGTTAAGCATGCATTTGGCATTGGCATTGCATGAGCACAAGCATCATTGATCATTCATGAGCTTGAGCATCTCAAAGTTTATCTCTATGATTGCTTATGTCACATGTGTTTGTTACTAAATGCTTTACATATGCTAGGGTTTGCATGTGACCAATGTATAAAATGTTTGTGGGACCCTAGTAGTACCTTTAACATGTTTAGAATGTTATTTGGAACAACTTTGGTATTCATGACTTGGACCCAATTGGCCTCTAATTCATGGTTATAGTGTAAGTTATCATTTTCAAGTTGCATGATTGACCTAAGTTGAACTATATCATAGAATATTTGCATGGTAGCGCACCCTTAAGCAAAGTTGTAGTACTTGACTAGAGTAACAACTTTTATTTTTGGGTCAAGACCAAATTTGGTGCATAGCATGCTCAAAAATAGTTCACAAATAGCAATAGAATTACTATTTTTTAGTTTGAAAATTTTCTTAGTCTGGAAATGATTTTCAGTTTCCATGTATCCTACTTTGAAGCTTTGCAATTTCAAAACCATGGCGAATTAGAGGAAACTTTCTAAATTAAAGTTCTAGATCTCGTGTAGCTCTCAATTCTTGTTAAAGAAGTTTTTGCAAAGGACAAATGGTTTAGGAGTAACGATTGTGTGAAGTCGCTCTGTCAGTCGCGTTCATTAAAGATTGATGTCGTTCGACGCCGGTGTCAGTGGCCGACCGGGGGTAGGCTAGGCATGTCATGTGAGCCGTACACTGGCACCGGCCTAGCCAGTCAGGACAGTGCGGAGGGATAAGGCATGCGCCTCTGCTGCTCGCTCCATTTCGCACTCGCACCTCACTCTCTCTTGCCCACGCCAGAGCAAAGCAGAGCACAGCGTCGCCGCGCCATTACCGTTGCTCCACCATGCTCGCTCGCTGCCATCGCTGCATGATTTTCCTATCAATCGCACCAACAGCTCCACCTTGTTCCGCGCTTCAACCTCCGCCCCTTTGCCAAGCACTTCGAGTCTAGGTAGGGCGTATTTTGCTGTTTCCGCCAACTGTATTCTCGCCGGAGCACCGCCGAGCTCCATGCTCATCGTGGCCAGCCACAATCTAGGCACCTTCCCTCTCTCTCACCCTCATCTGTTCTTCATCGTAGGTCCTAGCATCTTAATCCATTGTCTAGTTTGACGCTACCGACCAACCCAAGCCGCGCGTGTTGCGTCAAAACACGTCGTCGTTCTGGCATGGCCACCATGGCCGCCATGGCACTTGAGCTCGCCATTGCGCGAGCTGGTCCATCATCTCCCTTCTCTCTCATGCGTCTTAGGTTGAGTGACCCTAGACCTTGTGTATGCATGATAGAGACCTGTCTTTCGTCACCGTCTAGCCACCGTGCTACCGTGCGCTGCCGCCGAGGCATGCACGTGGTCGGAGCTCACTACCGCCTCACCGGAGCCCTAACCACCATCGATAGCTTTGTTAGGATTCCACATAGCCATAGCGCACCTCACCGGAGCACGCGATGGCCGGAGAACACCGGTGTACCGCCACGCTACCTCCATCGTCCGCCATTGTCGCTAGCGAGCCATCTTCGATGAACCCTAGGTCGCATATTCACCACCAATCGACATGGCTTAATAAGAGGAACACGTTGGTGTCACAGTCGTCGCCAGTGATCTCGCTGTCGGTGAGATAAGGCTGGCCAGAGCACCTCCTCTGCTCTGGAGTCACTGACATGTGGGTCCTACCGACCAGCGGGCCCCATCTATCAGTCTGTGTATTATTTGATTTTCTTATTTGTTTTCATAGATTTGAATGCATGTTTCAAAAATTCATATCTAGAGCTAGGAGTATCCAAATGGAGTGAACCAATTTTTTTGGATTCACCATGAAGTTTAGTATTTGATAAAAATATGAAATGCACCGTTTCTGGTATTTTTCTAGGAGAATTAAATGGAGCTAAATAAGTGCTTTTAAATTGTTTGCAATCTTGTAAAATACATAACTTAAGCTAGGGAAGTGATAAAATTGTGATTCCAATTTTGCTGGTCTTGTGTTGACATGCTCTAGCTAGAAAAAATACTAAACTTGCAGTAAACTTGATTGGAGTAAGGTCTTTCTATTTATCTTTCAATAAATGGTGTTTTCTGAGGAAATTCATAAGGATAAAAATAAGTAACATATTGCCATGCAAATTTTTGCACATTGTTAATGGGTTTTAGGGAAGCTAACAAAAATATGAAATCTGTTGCTTGACACTTTTCAATAGGCTAAACTATTTTTGCTAAAATAAACCTAAGCAACTTGTCATTTTTGTATAGAGAGATATACTTATCCAATTAGCATGAAATTTGCACAGTAGACTTATGGGGTCATATGTATGTTGTTGTAATTTTATCTGAATTTATGGAGCAATGGAAATAATTATCTCATAAATCACCTTATTATATAAAGAAATTAATAAAGGTATCTAAATACGTTAGTTTGGCATAAACATAATGTTTTCTGTAGTCCTTGTGATGCATATGATCTGCCGATAATGGTAGTTGTGCTTGAAGTTGATTGGTTATAAGCAACTACTTAATTATTGCTTTATAATTCCGCTAGATGGCTATAGGAGTAGTTTCTGTTGTATTGGTAAATTCATGATAATAATTATATTTCTGTGAAACTTGTTATTAATAAAGTTGTAGATAACTTACTGATCTTACTTATGTGAAATTTTCATGATAATAGGCTAAATGGTTTGGGAGTTATAGCTGTTAAAGTCTGTTGTCAGAATTTGCTAGTCTACTAGACAGCTCAGGATGATTGAATTGTTTAACCTAGATAGCTATTAAATCATCTGGTGATGGCTAAATGAAAGTTGTAGGAAATTTTTTGAGCTTTTCAGAAAGTCCTAGATCACAGCAATTGGTTGAGTAAAACTCCAGTTATGATCTAAACTTGTAGCTGCTGTGTTGTGGTCCAGAAATGAACTTAGTGTGGATTCTTGAAAATTCTAAAGAAGAGATATGCACCTACTCAGTAAATAAGAATTCAACTTGGTTATCATCTAAGTAACTTGATATAATCATTAGCATAGAATCATTCACGTTCTCATGCCATATCATTCACAATCCTTCTTATGCATCCATCATACTTACTTTATGCATATGCATGCAATAGGTGCCGCGGAAGAAATCACGTTGGCAGAACTCGAAGCCGATCCACAAGAGGAGAACTAGGAAGCTCAGCACCAAGAAGTTCTAGGCAAAGGTGAGCCTGAAGTTGATCATTTCCAAGACTGCCCTGACCACCAGCCGGCCATGTTTGTGAAAGGCAAGCCCCAAAGCATTCTAAGTCTCCCCTGTTTCACAAAATATTACTTGAGTCCTTTGATGTTTGATGCATTAGGTTATAAGAGTTGATTGGAACCACTTATTGCATATACTTTCCTTGTCCAAAAATATCTATCTTGAATACTATGTAGGTCCAAGATCGAACTTCATGCTTCGCTATGCTTAGACCGGTAGAAGTTGGGTGATTTCCTGTCACTTGCGAGCTATAGGTGGTGACTTGATCATGGTTCGCTATATTGTGCTATCGTGGAACATAACCTGGTGATGTTGAACAATTAGAGACTAGATGGAATCTTATATGTTTGGTGTGGTGACTTATAGTGATTCCATCTATGTCATTTCAGGACTGGCCGTTGAAGGCCCTCTTGTCAAGTTGAACGCATGCCTCTCACATAATTGGCCAGATAAGTCATTCCGACCACAAAGCCAAGTAGCTCAACTCAGGCCAAGGACATGAGCAGTTAAAGTGCACACCCTAGAGGCAATAAAGATGTGCGGAGAGCTAATGGCGTGAGTCCAATGGCAGGTTCGAGTCCTGAGCCTCCTAGCAGATTGGTAGTATCTTTGAGGGTGCGGCACTGGTCTTACCCATGATTTAGACCTGAGTTGTACCAAAGGTGACCCGATGCAACCCTGATAGGGGAGTATGGGTGTGTGTTAGGAATAATTCTCCAGTTGGGTAGGAATCGATTCGAATCGCCATCTCTCCCGGATAGTGAGAACTTGACATGAGCCCCCTTCATCGTAGTAATTGATGAAAGTGTTGGTTATGTGGGTTATGAAAATGCTCAACTTGATATGGTTACTATTGTGATGATTTAATGGTACACCACATGTTTGGCATAGGATAGATGCTAATCTAGAATGGAACAGGAATAATAAACTTGTTATTCAAAAGTTAAAAGATACTAGATAAATATTGGCTTGTAGGGCAAAGGATGTCAACCAGCTCCACTTATAAGCCTTGCATGATCCTTGGTGTCTCTTATTTTTGGTTTATGATGGGTAAGTCTAGCTGAGTACCTTCTCATACTCAGGGTTTATTTCCCTATTGTTGCAGATAACATGATGTACCACGGCTACTGTAAGCACTGCTTTGCTCCTGCAGTGGATGAGGAATAGGACCATGGGCATGGTCATTCTATATATCATCTCACCCTTGTGCTTTTGTTGGAGATGACTGTGAAAACTAGCTATGTATCTAAACTACTGTTGATGTCGCTTCAGAACTATGTTGCTTCCACTACTGTTAAACTGATGTTGTAATAACTATGTTGGAACTCCGATGTATGACAAACTATTAGTGAACTTGTTGTAACATATGGCTTGTATGTTGAATCATGTACAATCTTGACTTGTATGTTGGTTGATTCGAGATCCTTCGTGATACTTGATGGACTACCAAATTTATGTGGGCTCAAGTGTGATTGTTTGACTGCCTCGGTGGTTGCTATTATACTTGTGCTCTTATAAATTGGACGGTTCTGTTACAGCTGGCATCGGAGCATGATTCAACACTAAACTTGTCACATGTGTAATTAAAACAAAGGTTTTTGTTTTATAAACTTAATTTCTACAACTATAGTAATAAGTTTAGAGTGTTGAAGATTGAACTTAAAACTATAGTGTGCCAGTGGTCATCTCCTTTATGCCTAATTAAGGATTATTAGGTGGCTATTTAAGTACTAACACGGGGGGTTTTACTTTCGTCGTCCATACGGCAGGCTATTGTATGGGTGCCACTCACTTGAGTGGTAATGTATGGATCCAATGCCTCTATGCTAGGTAAGAAGGTAAGTTGATGAGTGGCATGACCGCAAGAAGTGAGCATGCGGTCGGGGAGAGCTAGCTGTGATACGGTTGTATATGCATGCTTGCATGTGTGTATGGTGCGTATTTAATTGTGGGTAGTGTAATTGATCATCGGGTAGCTTTGATACAGAAGTATATATATGGGATATATATTATGGAAGTATTTAGTTTACTGCTTTCATATATATCTTGCTATCCTTGATATTCAACTTAGAGCCTAGATTTACCTTTCTGTACATATAACTGTTGGATTGGGCTTGAAAATGAATCTTCTGCAGGTACACTAACAACGAAACGTGTAGCTCGTTTAGTTACAGATTATATTGAGAGAACGTATATATGCCACCGTGTATGTCGTTAGGATTTATTTCTCTAAGTTTGTGAGGACATACGGAACGAGCATACATCATGATACATCATTCATTCATGTCATTGCATTGTTCCTCTCCCTTGCAAGATCTTATTGTTAAGTAACTCTTTTCTATAATCGTGTGTCTCACTAAATTGTAACATTTGCTATAGATGGCAGCCCCTAGGAGCCCCTGTTGCAAGCGACACCTTTTTGGCACTATTTGGGACTCCCACTTTACTGTGGAGGGTACTGCACTCTGTCGGATATGCTGAACCACCTCGCTATTTTTGGAGCGAAGTGGTAACTGAGGGACAACGGTGGTGCGATGTACGGGTCACTATCGCCTACCCGTGTGGACAACTCCTCAGTGGCAAGGATGGAGTATCGAGTCAGATGGACAGACCCCTTGGGAGGGTGCCCAAGTGGCCAGCTTTTGAAGTTCTTCAGCGAAATCTATCAGGAATTTGGTGATGAGCTTGTCAATAGGGCCCAGTTGGATCTTTCCCTGAGTGGATGCATCACTAGACCATGCTTGGACCCTAGCTAGGTGCGTAATGCTTTGGTAAGAGACCTGGGATGAAAGAGCAGGAAGTAGTAATGCTGCCATGAGTGCCATGTATGCAGTTATGAGGATGTTTTACTCTCACCAGGATAGTTATAGCAGTTGTATGCAAGAGCTCCAAATAGCACAGGAAGCACAGCGCAGGATGCGAGGACATGTGCGCAGGCACCGAAGGGCAGTTAGAGCAGCTCAGAATGAGATAGGTAATTATATGACAACCTTGGAAGCTCATCGGGTGTAGTTTGTCCATGCTGTTGCTAAAAGAGATGTAGCTAGGGCTAAATTACATGACGTCCGTGCTGAGAGGGACGAGATCATTCACCTTGCTAAGACTAGGGAGGCAGCTAGGATCTAGACTGTGTTCTAAGCTGCTAGGTAGGCAATGGAGTTTGATCGTAGGGAGCATGAACTCATACGCCAGATTGAGGAGCTTCAGCTAGATGTTCATCGTCTCAATAACATGGTGAACCCAATTCTTCCTCCAGCTCCAGCGGTGGAAGAAGATCCTAATGTGTTGATTGTTGAGGATGATTGCATGGAGGTGGATGCCGAGGATGAGCCTAAAGAGGAGGAGATTGAGCCTTTTGAGGACGACCACGGTGATGGTGTGTCCGACATCGATAGCGACCACCCCGAGGAGTAGCTTAGCTATAATATCTAGCTAGATGCGATAGCTCTCTATCTTTGATCCTTATGTAATGAACTCATAATGTAGGTTTAGCTTTCATGATGTACCCCTTTGATGTTATTGGAACCGTGCATGTAATAGTGTGGTGATTGCACTTTTTAATAAATTCCCAGTTGTTTTTGGCAACAAAAAATTAGCATGTACGGAACGCGTTGCGAGTACGATAAGTGGTCCTATTGATGATGTTATGTTATGGAAATGAATTATTATGCCTCTATGTTATTGTATGAATTTGAGATTCTCTCCAGTAATTACAGTATGGCATGATTATACAATTCTTCTACAATCTCTTGACATCATCCAATAATTACTTGTTGTTGCAATTTTGCAGATGACTCGCACTCGCAGAGGGGCTAGTACTAGTCATGAGGGTGATGATGATCTCCCACCACCACCACACGCCACACCAGTGGAAATGATGGCCTAGCTCCTAGAGACCCAATGGTCTATGGGGGAAGTACTGCACAGGCTTGCGTAGAACATCGGTCGTGGACGGGGGCGGGACCAACACCAGGGACCCAAACCAAATTAGTATAGTGAATTCAAGGACTTTTCAGACACTAAACCTCCTATCTTTAAGGAGGCAGAGGAGCCATTGCAAGACAATGAATGGCTCAATACCATTGAGCAGAAGTTTTGTCTCTTAAGAGTTATAGAGCATATGAAGGCTGAATATGCCTCACATCAGTTGCATGGTCTAGCAGACATTTGGTGGACTCATTACCTATCTACCCTCCCTGCTAATGCTTAGGTTACATGGAATGAGTTTAAGACTGCTTTTAGGGGGCATCATATTCCCCTAGGTCTTTTGAGCATGAAATATACAGAGTTTATGAGGCTTACTCAGGGCACCAAAAGTCTCACTGAGTACATACATGCCTTCAATAACCTCTCTAGGTCTACGCCTGAGTTTGTGAATACCGATGCTAAGAAGATTGCAAGCTTCAAGAGAGGACTAGGTCCAAAGTTGATGAAGACTCTAGCAAATAACAAGAGTGAGACCTACAATGAATTTGTGAGTGATTCGCTCACACAAGAGAATCCATAATAATATTTATGCTGCATCCAAGAGCCACAAGAGGGCCTTTGAAGCTGGTGCATCTCAGTAGAGAGCTCCAGTGGTGGCAAGAACCCAATACCGCCCACCTGCTCCAAAATATCCAGCCACCTTAGAAGAAGGCCCAGCCAAGCCAAGCAAATAAAGGGTATCGTCAGGCATACTCTATTGCTCTACCGTCTAAGGGTGGTGCAGGACAAGGCAACTCGAAGGCTCCACCTAACAATCAACCATGTTTCAATTGCAACAAGACTAGTCATTAGGCGAGGGAGTGCCCTTACCCCCAAGAAGAACAATAAAAAACCAGCAGCTGTAAATGCACGCCTGGGGTATGTGCATTACACCACCATGGAAGAGATTGCCTCTAGCGAGGTTGTCACAGCTGGTATGTTTCTTGTGAACCATTACCCTACATTTGTTCTGTTTGATTCTAGGAGCTTCACATTCATTCATGAGTCCAACATTTGCATCCAAGTATGATCAGAAAATATTTGTAGTAGACAAAGGTGGTTATTGTATAAGTGCAGCCGAGAATAACATTTCTACCAATCAGATAGTTAAAGATGTACTTATCCAAATAAGTGAACGAGAGTATACTACAAATTTAGTGATATTACCGAGGATTGGGTATAGATGTGATCTTGGGTATGAATTGGATGAAGAACCATGGTGTCCTTATCGATACATCGACTAGAACCATTATGTTGAGAGACCCTAGGAATAACGATGCTTTTCTAGTACCCCTTTCTAGGGAGTTTGATCTCCAAAATGTGGCCAATGCTATCTAGCCTGTGGCCCTTGCTGATATTCCTGTAGTATGTGAATTTCGGATGTCTTTCTAGATGAATTGCCTAGGTTACCACCCGACTAGGGATATAGAGTTCAAGATTGAGTTAATACCAGGTACAACGCCCATCTCCCGAAGACCTTATAGAATGCCGCCAAATGAGTTAGCAGAATTGAAGATCCAATTGCAAGAGCTCTTAGAAAAGGGTCTCATTCGCCCTAGTTCATCACCATGGGTTGTCCAGCCATATTTGTGAAAAAGAAGGACAAGTCTTTGCGGATGTGTGTGGACTATTCGACCACTCAATGCTGTTACTATCAAGAACAAATATCCTTTGCCTCGCATTGATATCTTATTTGATCAATTGGCAAAAGCAAAAGTGTTCTCTAAGATTGATTTGAGGTCAGGTTATCACCAAATCAAGATCAGGCCTGAGGACATACCTAAGATGGCTTTTTCCACTAGGTATGGCCTTTATGAGTATTTAGTCATGTCCTTTGGGTTGACCAATGCTCCTGCCTATTTCATGTATTTGATGAACTCTGGTATTCATGCCCGAGCTTGATAAGTTTGTGGTCGTGTTTATCGATGATATCTTGATCTATTCCGAGAATGCAGAAGATCACGTAGAGCACTTGAGAGTGGTGTTGTCTAGGCTGAGAGAGCATAAGTTATATGCTAAATTTAGTAAATGTGAATTCTGGTTGAGGAAAGTACCTTTCCTAGGCCATGTTTTATCTGAAGATGGAATCTCGTGGACCCATCCAAGGTGCAGGAGGTTCTTGATTGGAAAGCCCCAACCTCCGTTCATGAGGTTTAGAGTTTTCTTGGCTTAGCAGGATATTACCGTTCGGTTTATTCTGGATTTCTCCAAAATTGCCAAGCCCATGACTAGGTTGCTTCAGAAGGATGAGAAATTTGTATGGACACCAGGAGTGTGAGGCAGCTTTTCACACTTTACGAACATTGCTAACTACTGCTCCTATTTTAGCATAGCCTGACATTGAGAAACCTTTTGATGTGTTTTGCGACGCATCGGGTACCGATTTGGGGTGTGTTCTAATGCAGGAAGGCCGAGTCATTGCTTATGCCTCACGGACAACTGAGAAAGCATGAAGTCAATTATCCAACCCATGATTTAGAATTAGCAGCAGTTGTCCATGCTCTTAAAATTTGGAGACATTACCTGCTTGGTAATGTTTGCCATATCTACACCGATCACAAGAGCCTCAAGTACATTTTCACCCAACCTGAATTGAACATGAGGCAGAGAAGATGGTTGGAATTGATCAAGGATTACAACCTAGAAGTACATTATCATCTAGGAAAAGCCAATGTGGTTGTAGACGCCTTAAGCCAGAAGTATCAGTGTAATCCCTTGTTGGAAGATGGTTTCAACTTATTGCATCCGACAGTCTTACACAATATCACTGTTAGTTGCTCTCTTGAGTCTAAGATCATTGAGCTCCAAAAGACCGATGAGGGCATATTCCATATCAAAAGAAAGATGAAAGAGGAAGAAACCAACATTTTTGGCTAGATGTGAGGGGTGTGCTTGTGGTTTAAGGATCGGCTTGTAGTGCCGAAAGATAGAGAATTGAGAAACCAAATTCTAGAGGAAGCACACTCTTCCAATTTGTCCATTCACCTAGGTAGCAGTAAGATGTACCAAGACCTGAAAACACGCTTCTGGTGGACAAAAATGAAGAAAGAAATTGCAGCATTTGTTGCTAGATGCGATAATTGCTGTCGGGTCAAGGCCATCCATTTGAAGCCAGCTGGACTACTTCAGCCACTGTCTATCCCAAGTTGGAAGTGGGATGACATCAGTATGGATTTTATAGTTGGGCTTCCAACCACTGAAAAAGGGTCATGATTCCATATGGGTAATTGTTGACCGCTTGACTAAATCTGCACATTTCCTCCCTGTTAAGGAAAGATATCGACCCCATCAGTACGTAGAGTTGTACATTGCCCAAATCGTATGATTGCATGGTGTGCCTAAAAGCATTGTGTCAGATCGAGGACCGTAGTTTGTTAATCATTTTTGGGAACATCTGCATAAGCAGCTAGGTACCCAATTGATCCATAGCTCTGCTTACCACCCTCAGACAGCTGGTCAGACTGAGCGAGTGAATCAGATTCTGGAGGATATGTTGAGAGCTTGTGTGATTTCTTCTATGGGTTCATGGGAGAAATGGCTACCTTTGGCCGAATTCTCCTACAACAATAGCTATCAAGAAAGCATCAAGATGGCTCCTTTTGAAGCTTTGTATGGTCGAAAAGTGTAGGACTCCTCTGAATTGGATTGAGCCTGGTGAAAGAAGGTATTATGGGATTGACTTTGTCAAAGAAGCTGAAGAACAAGTTTGAATTATTCAACAACATATTGAAGCTGCTCAATCGAGACAGAAGAGTTATGCAGATAAAAGGAGAAGTCCCATTGCATTTGAAGTTGGGGATTTTGTATATCTGAAGGTGTCTCCCATGAAGAAAGTGCAAAGGTTTGGTGTGAAGCAAAAGCTTGCACCTAGATATGTAGGCCCATACAAGATCATTGGACGAAGGGGACCAGTAGCCTACAAACTCCAGTTACCTCTAGAAATGAGAGCTATATTCAATGTTTTCCATGTCTCCCAACTCAATGAAATGTCTTCGTGTGCCCAAAGAAGCTATTGAACCCGCTAGTGTCAAGATCTAGTCGGATTTAACCTATGAAGAAAGACCTATTCGAGTGCTTGAGACAATGGAAAGAGTGACCCAGTAGCAAAGTCATTAAATTCTACAAGGTGGTATGGAATAACCATAGTGAGCAAGATGCTACGTGGGAGCGAGAGGATTATCTTCGTGAGGTCTATCCGGTTTTCTACAAGAGATGGTTAGTCGTGCAAATCTCGGGATGAGATTTCTTTAAGGGGGAAGGGATGTAACACCCTAGGTGTTAAGCATGCATTTGGCATTGGCATTGCATGAGCACAAGCATCATTGATCATTCATGAGCATGAGCATCTCAAATTTTATCTCTATGATTGCTTATATCACATGTGTTTGTTACTAAATGCTTTACATATGCTAGGGTTTACATGTGACCAATGTATAAAATGTTTATGGGACCTTAGGAGTACCTTAACATGTTTATAATGTCATTTGAAACAACTTTGGTATTCATGACTTGGACCCAATTGGGCCTCTAAGTCATGGTTATAGTGTAAGTTATCATTTTCAAGTTGCATGATTGACCTAAGTTAAACTATATCATAGATTGTTTGCATGGTAGTGCACACTTAAGCAAAGTTGTAGTACTTGACTAGAGTAACAACTTTTATTTTGGGTCAAGACCAAATTCGGTGCATAGCATGCTCAAAAATAGTTCACAAGTAGCATAGAAAATACTGTTTTGAATTTGAAATTTTCTAAGTCTGGAATGATTTTTAGTTTCCATGTACCCTACTTTGAAGCTTTGTCAATTTTAAACCATGGCGAATTAGAGGAATCTTTCTAAATCAAAGTTGTAGATCTCGTGTAGCTCTACAATTCTTGTTAACGGAGGTTTTGCAAAGAACGAACGGTTTAGGAGTAACGATTGCGTGAAGTCGCTCTGTCAGTCACATTCGACAGAGACTGATGTCATTCGATGCCAGTGTCAGTGGCCGACCGGGGGCAGGGCAGGCGCGTCGCGTGGTGGCCGTACACCGGCACCGGCCTAGCTGGTCAAGCCAGTGTAGAGGGACAAGGCACGCGCCTTTGTTGCTCACTCCATTTCGCACTCGCACCTCGCTCTCTCTCACCCACGCCAGAGCAAAAGTGAAGCACCGCACCGCAATGCCATTGCCATCGCTCTGCCGTGCTCGCTCGCTACCATCGCCGCACCATTTTCCAATCGATCACGCGAATAGATCTGCCTTGTTCTATGCTTCAACCTCTACCCCTTTGCCAAGCACTTTGAGTCTAGGTAGGGGCACATTTTGTTGTTTCTGCCACATGTGTTCTTACTGGAGCGCCGCCGAGCTCCATGCTCGTCGTGGCAAGCCACAATCCGGGCACCTTCTCTCTCTCTCTCTCTCTCCCTCATCTGGTCTTTGTCGTAGGTCCTAGCATCTTAATCCATTGTCTAGTTTGACGCTACCGCGTGGTTGCGTCAGAACGCGTCACCGTTCTGCGCACGGCCGCTGTGGCCGCTATGGCACTCGAGCTCGCCGTTGCCGAGCTAGTCCATGATCTTCCTTCTCTCTCGCATGTCTTAGGTTGAGTGACCCTAGACCTTGTGTATGGCATGATGGGGACCTGCCTTTCGTCGCCGTCTAGCCAGAACGGTGGGAGCACCACCGTGCTTCGTGCGCTGCCGCTGCGGCATGCACGCGGTCGGAGCTCACTGCCACCTCACCAGAGCCCTAACCACCATCGATAGCTTTGTTAGGATTCCGTGTAGCCATAACGCACCTCACTAGAGCACGCGATGGCCGGAGAACACCTACGTACCGCCGCGCTACCTCCGTCGTCCGCCAGTGTCGCTGGCGAGCCATCTCCGGTGAACCCTAGGTCGCGTATTCACCACCAACCAACACGGCTTGATGAGAGGAACACGTTGGTATTTGATAAAAATATGAAATGCACTGTTTCTGGTATTTTTCTAGGAGAATTAAATGGAGCTAAATAAGTGCTTTTAAATTGTTTGCAATATTGTAAAATACATAACTTCAGCTAGGGAAGTGATAAAATTGTGATTCCAATTTTGCTGGTCTTGTGTTGACATGATCTAGCTAGGAAAAATACAAAACTTGTAGTAAACTTGATTGGAGTAAGGTCTTTCTATTTATCGTTTAATAAATGGTGTTTTCTAAGGAAATTCATAAGGATAAAAATAAGTAACATATTGCCATACAAATTTTTGTACAGTGTTAATGGGTTTTAGGGAAGCCAAGAAAAATATGAAATCTGTTGCTTGACACTTTTTATTAGGCTAAACTATTTTTGCTAAAATAAACCTATGCAACTTATTATTTTTGTATAGAGAGCTATACTTATCCAATTAGCATGAAATTAGCACAGTAGACTTTTGAAGTCATATATATGCTGCTGTAATTATCTCTGAATTTATGGAGCACTGGAACTATTTATCTCATAAATCACCTTATTATATAAAGAAATTAATAAAGGTGTCTAAATACATTAGTTTGGCATAAACATAATGTTTTTCTGTAGTCCTTGTGATGCATATGATCTGCTAATAATGGTAGTTGTGCTTGAAGTTGATTGGTTATAAGCAGCTACTTAATTATTGCTTTATAATTCTGCTAGATGGCTGCAGGAGAAGTTTCTGTTGTATTGGTAAATTCATGATGATAATTACATTTCTGTGAAACTTGTTATTAACAAAGTTGTAGATAACTTACTGATCTTACTTGTGTGAAATTTTGATGATAATAGGCTGAATGGTTTGGGAGTTATAGCTGTTAGAATTTGCTGTCAGAATTTGCTTGTCTACTGGACAGATCTGGATGATTGAATTGTTTAACCTAGATAGATATTAAATCATCTAGTGGTGATTAAATGAAAGTTGTAGGCAATTTTATGAGCTTTCCAGAAAGTCCTAGATCACAGCAATTGGTTGAGTAAAACTCCAGTTATGATCTAAACTTGTAGCTATTGTGTTGTGGTCCAGAAATGGACTTAGTGTGGATTCTTGAAAATTCTAGAGAAGAGATATGCACCTACTCAGTAAATAAGAATTCAACTTGGTTATCATCTAAGTAACTTGATATAATCTTCAGCATAGAATCATTCATGTTCTCATGTCATATCATTCACCATCCTTCTTATGCATCCATGATACTTACTTTATGCATATGCATGCAATAGGTGCAACGGAAGAAATCACGTTGGTGGAACTCGAAGCCGATCCAAAAGAGGAGAACTAGGAATCTCAGCACCAAGAAGCTCTAGGTGAAGGCGAGCCTAAAGTTGATCATCTCCAAGAGTGCCCTGACCACCAGCCGGCCACGTTTGTGAAAGGCAAGCCTCGGAGCATTCTAAGTTTCCCCTATTTTATAAAATATTACTTGAGTCCTTTATGTTTGATGCATTAGGTTATAAGAGTTGATTGGAACCACTTGTTGCATATACTTTCCTTGTCCAGAAATATCTATCTTGAATACTATGTAGGTCTAGGATCGAACTTCATGCTTAGCCATGCTTAGACCAGTAGAAGTCAGGTGATTTCCTGTCACTTGCGCGCTATAGGTGGTGACTTGAGCACGGTTGTCTATATTGTGCTATCGTGGAACATAACCTGGTGATGTTGAACAATTGAGACCGGATGGAATCTTATATGTTAGGTGTGGGGACTTATAGTGATTCTGTCTGTGTGCTTTAAGGACCGGCCATTGGAGGCCCTCTTGTCATGTTGAACGCATGCCTCTCACATAGTTGGCCAGATAAGTCATTCCGACCACGAAGCCGAGTAGCTCAACTCAAGCCGAGTACACGAGCAGTTAAGGTGCGCACCCTAGAGGCAGTAAAGATGTGCGGAGAGCCAATGGCGTGAGTCCAAGGGCGGGTTCGAGTCCCGAGCCTCTCGGTAGATAGGTAGTATCTTTGAGGGTGCGGCGCTGGTCTTACCCACGATTTGGACCTGAGTTGTACCAAAGGTGACCTGATGTGACCCTAACGGGGAGTATGGGTGTGTGTTAGGAATAATTCCCTAGCTGGGTAGGAATTGATTCAAATCGTCGTCTCTCCCGGATAGTGAGAACTTGACATGAGCCCCCTTCATCATAGTAATTGATGAAAGTGTTGGTTATGTGGGTTATCAAAATGCTCAAGTTGATATGGTTACTATTGTGATGATTTAATGGTACACCACATGTTTGGCATAGGATAGATGCTAATCTAGAATGGAACATGAATAATAAACTTGTTATTCAAAAGTTAAAAGATACTAGATAAATATTGCCTTGTAGGCAAATGATGTCAACCAGCTCCACTTATAAGCCTTGCATGATCCTTGGTGTCTCTTATTTTTGGTTTATGATGGGTAAGTCTAGCTGAGTACCTTCTCATACTCAGGGTTTATTTTCCTATTATTGCAGATAACATGATGTACCACGGCTACTGTAAGCACTGCTTTGCTCCTACAGTGGATGAGGAATAGGACCATGGGCATGGTCATTCTATATATCATCTCACCCTTGTGCTTTTGTTGGAGATGACTGTGAAAACTGGCTATGTATCTAAACTACTGTTGATGTCATTCAGAACTATGTTGCTTTTCACTACTGTTAAACTGATGTTGTAATAACTATGTTGGAAATTCGATGTATGACAAACTATTTGTGAACTTGTTGTAACATGTGGCTTGTATGTTGAATCATGTACGATCTTGGCATGTATGTTGGTTGATTAGATCTTTCATGATACTCGATGGACTACCAGATTTATATGGGCTCAAGTGTGATGGTTTGACTGCCTCAGTGGTTGCTATTGTACTTGTACTCTTATAAATTGGATGGTTCTATTATAGTACCCCATGAGGTCGAGAAAGCCCCACAGGCCACGCACGGAGCGTGGTTGTGGCCAAGAGGTGACCGCCTCCACCTTGTCGTGATCCATGGTGATGCCCTCGGCTAGGATCACGTGGCCAAGGTACACAACCGATGACGTCGCGAACAAACACTTAGCGTGATTCAGATGGAGCTGGTTCTCATGGAGGGCGGTGAGGACCGCGTTGAGGTGTTGCAGATGCATCGACCAAGAGGGGTTGTAGATGAGTATGTCATCAAAAAACATGAGCATGAACTTATGAAGGAACGGTTGGAGCATAGAGTTCATGAGGCTCTAGAACGTCGCCGACGCGTTCGTGAGGCCAAACGGCATGAGCAAGAATTCAAAGTGGCCTTCTTGTGTGCGAAACGCTGTTTTCTCCACATCGTCGGCATGCATCCACACTTGGTGGTACCCTGATCATAGATCCAACTTGGTGAAGAAGCGCGCCCCATTGAGCTCGTCTAGCAGCTCCTTGATGATGGGGATAGGAAACTTATCCTTAATCGTCTATTGGTTTAGAGCACGATAGTCCATGCAAAAACGCTAGGAGCCGTCATCCTTCTTGATGAGTAGAACCGATGCCGAGAACACGGAGATGCTAGGCCGGATGATCCCTTGGTCAAGCATGGCGGCGCACTGAGCCTCGAGCTCATCCTTCTGGAGCTGTGGGTATCTATAGGGATGCACCGCGACAGGAGCCGTGTTGGGTAGCAAGTGGATGCGATGATCACATGGCCGCATCGGTAGGAGCCCTCGAGGCTCAGCAAAGATGTCGTCGAAGGAGTTCAGGAGCTGATCGAGCATGGTGGGCTCATTGCTGCGGAGGGCATGCAAGCGCTGCATGGACTGGACGCCGTGCTGGGTGGAACCAATGCCATGCCAGAACACCCTGCGGCCCTCATGCCAGAAGGCCATGCAGAGGTCGTCGAAGTCCCATAAGATGGGCCCGAGCGTATGAAGGAACATGACGCTGAGCACCATGTCATAGCTATCAATCGGGATAGAATTGCAGTCGATAGAGAACACCTCGCTGCGATACAGATGCCGACATCATGGGCAAGACCACGACACACCACGCAGTCGCCATTGGTGATGATGGCGCCCGCGCTGGGGCAAGCCTGGACCTAGAGGCCGACATGGCGAGCCACATCACCATGGATGAAATTATGCGTCAACCGCGAATCTAGGAGTGCCACGAACTGCTCGTTGCCCACCGTGATGTATAGTTGCATTGTATCCTCCGTGTGGATCCTAGTGATAGCGTGAAGGGAGATCATCGGCATCTTTGGGTCAAACGCCCAGGCTTGGCGGTGGCGGTGTCGATGGGGGGGTCTTCATCTTCGGGCTCCTCCACCACGTCATTAGTGACCTCCAAATAGAAGAGGTGGGGACACTTGTGGCCGCGCACATACGGCTCATCGCAATTGTAGCAAAGGCTGAGCTTGCGACACTCAACCATCTCTGTCGGCATGAGGCGTTTGAAGGGTCACGGCGGTGGTGTCGAGGATGCCGGTGTAGTCGCACTCATGCCCACTGCTATAGATGACGAGGAGCCGGGCATGCTCGGGATACGGCGTGGTGGCTAGGCTGGTGGCATGGGCTGGGTGAGAAGCGGTGCCGGGTTGCGCCGCTCGTAGGAGCGTGCCAATGCCATGGCAAGTTGGAGGTCCTAAGGATCATGGAGTTCCACATCGATTCTGATGCGTTCGGGCAGGCCACTAGTGAACAACTACACCTGCTGGTAGCAAGTCAGGCGGCTGACGTGCGCCATATGAGCCTAGAACTCATCTTGGTATGCTGCGACAAACACCGAGAATGGCTATCGAGCTAGGTCCGCTAGATGGTTCATGCATAGTGGTGGCCCAAAGCGCTAGTGGCACATGCACTTGAAATCTTCCCACTATGGCTCGCTAGCGTCCTGCTCAAGGACATAGTACCACTGCTGGGTGGTACCAGTGAGATGGAAGGAAGCGAGCCAAACTTTCTCATTCTCAGGGGTGCGCTGCAAGCAGAAGAACTGGTCACAACGATTGAGCTAGCCCAGGGGGTCGTCTTTGCCTTTGAAGGTGGGGAATGAAAGCTTGTGGTAGCGCGGCCCAGCAGCATCCCGCATCGGTGGCACATGGAGAAGTGGTGGTGACATGTGCATGGGAGTAGCTGGCGGTAGGTGGGGGAGTTGCTTGATGGATGAGAATGATGGAACATGAGATGGGGAATGGGGGAAGGAAATTTGGGTGATCGGGACGGGGTGGGAGGCAGGCGCCGGTGAGGTTGGGATCGCCAAGGACAGCTGAGCTAAGGAGGGCTGCGCCGGATGGGATGGCGGTAGTTCCGAGATCACTTATAACACCCTAAAATTTGCTTCTCTTGAAATAGAGCTAAAATGATATAATTTTGTATTTTTATGCTCATAAAAACATGGGGAAATAATAAATTTTCATTAGATTAAAATTTATCTTAAGGTAGAAACGTGTTTGTTGCATTCATGCCGGTCGCACCTTGTGTTTCTACGTGCAAAATGTGTTTTTTTAAATACGTTTAGGAGACGAATATCTATCTCTAGGGATTTTCTAGCTTCTTTCTGAAATTTAATTCCTATCTCCTTCACCTTAATATTTATGTTCCAAGTTCTCAATAATCTTTTCATGAGCTCCAAATACTTTATTTGGGTTCATCATTTTCCAAAGTGTCTCTGGGAATTTTCCCCAAATTTTTGGAGGTCTCGGAGTATTTTTCGTGGCTTAAATATCAATTCTAGATTTTTCTGTAATTATTTTATTCATGAAATTAATTAATTTCTAAAATAAATAATATATCTTATTTTCCAACCAACTCTCAAAGCTCATGGGCAAAAATCCTAATAAATCTCAAAGGCCCATGCATTTATTTAATAATGGGCTTTAATGATTATTTAGATCCATTAGTAAATGTGGAGTATGCAACATCAATTAGTACAATATTGCTAGCTAATGTAGATGTGGGGAGTTTTTCTTCCTATAAATATGTATCAACCCCTTGAGCAAAGCACACCAAAACTACCATAAGGGGAGCCTCTAGTTTAGAAAATCTCTCATGTAGTAAATTAGATTTTTTTCCTCCTTCTCTCGCCGTCGTCGTCGCCGCCATGCTGCCCAGCCTGGCCATACTCTCTTTCGTGCAACAAGTCGAGCCCACCCCTGCACACCTGCTGTTACCATGGCCGTGTGGTGGCTGTACAGGAGGCCAAAGGATGAAGATGAGGTAATTATGAAATTACCCCTGGTTCGTAATATCGTCGTCGTATATTCGTTTTAAGTCCGTTTCAAGTTGTTCCAATTGCGTTATATTCGTATCAATGTGATCTACATGCTAGTGTTATCATTTTTCATGTCAAGTGACTTATATATATATATGCTTAAATATTAATTTGATTAATATGCATGCAACTAGTTTTTTTATAAATAAAAGCAACATAATTATATACAATGCTATTTTGCAAATAAGTTTTAACATGACTAGTTGTTAACATAAATATGTTTTTAAATTATAATATGTTTAGTCTAAACACGCATATCAAATTTAATTAGATGTTCTCACATGTCAGTTTGTATTTGCAAGTTAAAGTTGAATTGGCGTAAATGATATCAAAATAATTATAAATAAAATATGATTAGATTCAACTCAGCTTTTATGTATAAATATGATTTGTTTAATCTAAATTAATGCTACTCACATAGTTTTTTTCTAATTAACATAAATCAAGCTTATAGTCTTCTCTTTTCTTTTATAATATAAAACTATGTAGTCGTTTCTTTACAACCGTAGATCCAATTAATGTTTTTTTGTGTCTATGTGTTCGTAGCGACGTGTAGAACATCTTTAAAACCTTTTTACTTGTTGTTTCATATGTTTGGTGTACTGTTCTAGTTTAGTTCTATTGTTTGCTTCGTGTATGATTGTATGGATGCTTGTGTGGTGCTTTATGATTATGTCCAGTCGGTGAGCTTTACGTATCGATCAAGAAGGAGTTCCATTGAAGGTTTAAACTAGAAGAAAAATCTAAGTTTAAGGCAAGTATAGCATGGGATCTTCCTTGTTGTCCTATTCACCTTAATATCATTTTAATCATATGCATGTGTCTACCTCAGCAACCGTAGTAATTTTCCTAGCTATTTAATATCCTAGATTCCTTGTTACCTATGGGGTATTGCATTGGGTAGTATGATGCTAATGCTTAACCAAAGCCATGATCTTGTAACTTGACTAATAGTATATGCAATAAACACTAAAAGATGTTTTTTAGCAATATAGAATCAGGGGTAGAGCATTGGGCTGTTTTTATGGTGCTCAAGATTCCTCTCCCTAAGGGCTTGTTTGTAAGTGATCATCCGGGACTTACAGTATAGCTATGAGGGCTATATGGCTCTGGCTTTAGCTCAGTATGAGGACATTTTCTAGCTTGTTGTAGTTACCTTTATTGACGTAAGAATGGCTTGACGAATCGGGTATAGGACAACCTATGTCCCCTTGTGTATAGGCTGCGTGTCATTGTGCCGTCGGGAAGGGGGGTCCTACATCTGTTTGTTGAGTGAATCTAATGGCCATAACTTGTTAGACGAACTTTTGAAAGGCTTCATAGTGAACCATGCCGACCTTCCTTGGTAGTGGGTCAAAAGGCTGATCACCTCGGGCGAAAGGGTAAATCATGACTCACAGTGAAAGTGTACAACCTCTGCAGAGTGTAAAACTGGTATATCAGTCGTGCTCACGGTCACGAGCGGCCTTGGAACATTTACGAAATAGATGATCACTAATGGTTAATGATGATGAATAATGGATCATGCTAATGATGAAGATGCTCATTAATGAATATTGTTTATGCTATTTATTATTCATGTTTACCCGATCATGTGTTTATATGGGCTTGTGAATAAACTTGTTGTCATCTAATTGCTAAAAGATGACTCATTAAAAGCTAATCGCAGTTAAACCAGTGTTAGCCTTTTGAGCCTCATGAACCCTATGTTATATTTATTGAGTATGATATGTACTTATGATTGCTTTACTTTTTAAATCTTTAGAAAAATCCTGGATGGGTACCAGATTGCTAGAGTTTGGAGGAATTAGGCTTGTGATCAACCAGTCCGTTGTCCCTGTGGAATTGGAGTCTTCACCCGAAGATCGGAGTTGTCTTTCGGTTGTTTGCTATCTAAGGTTATATCCTTTTATACTAAGTATGTTATATATTAAACATTATCTATTGATATTACCTTTATTTGTAGCTATATGTGATATTTGACTTCTTGGGCTCACATATGGTATGTATCTGGTTTTGTCCTTAAAACCGGGTGCTACATCACCGGACCCGAAGCCGGCAGCGGTGCAATGCCCCCGTAGCTGGGGAGGCCGAGGGACAACAGCATTGGTGCTGACATGGCCGGGCGGCTGTCGAGGGCGGCCACACGATGGGACAGGTCGCCGACTTGGCACTGCAGGCCATAGATGGCCGCAATGAGGGCGTTAAGCGCATCCATCAGCACCTGGGTGAAAGGGGGCTGGGAGACGGCGAGTGGCGCAGTGGTGGCGGGGAAGACAGGCGGGCATCGGTGGTGGCGGCGGATGACGTGATGGGCACGGAGGGGAGGTGGAGCCTGACATTGATACCAGGTTGTTGGAGCGTATGCTGCTGCGAAAGGAGTAGGAGTGGTTGATCGCTGGTCGTGGCTTGAACGCCCATTGACGAGATGGCGGCGCCGTGCTCGGCGCCTTGGCGAGTGCGGGAGGGGGAGAACGAGAGGGTGAGCGCTTGGGCGCCAGAGCGCGCGCGAGAGAGAAACTCAATCCCTGGCTAATCCTTCATTAAGCAAAAGTGTTCCAACTTATACATGAATCCTAACAAACATAGGCTAACATTAAGGGATAATAATCAAACGAGCTAACACTCCTAAATGATCGGATCTCGATAACTAATGCGGTTGAACCCTGAAGACGTCCAGGTGCATTGGCGCCCCTGGTGACCGTGCTCTGCCGTGCCATGTCGCGCCGTGTCGTGGCCCACCATTCAGCCACGGTTCTTGATGCGACGCTGGCAAACGTTTCCCACCGTAACATGTTGCGCAAGAATTCAATCTTGAAATGGAGCTCAGTGCACGATCAGTCGTTCCAAGCTCTCAAAAGTGCTCTCAGCTCTGCTCCCGTATTGGCACTGCCTAATTTTTCTCAGCCATTCTGCATTGAAACTGATGCCAGCGTAGATGGCATTAATTGGCGCTGTGCTGACTCAGGGAGGTCACCCTTTGGCATACATTAGCAAAGCTTTGGGCCCTCATTTGTGTGGTCTCAGTACTTATGAAAACTAATATCTTGCGGTGTTGATGGCTGTGCAGCATTGGCGTGCCTATCTTAAGTTTGCTGAATTTACAATCTACACCGACCAGCAGCTTAGTTCAACTTTCTGATCAGCTCCTTCATACTACCTGGCAACAGAAGTTGTTCATGAAATTGTTGGGGCTCCAGTACCATATTATTTATAAGCCGAGATCTTCTAATTGGGCGGCTGACGCTTTGTCCCGCAAGGGTGCTCTAGACGCATTGGGGAGATCTTCTGGTTACTCCCCAATGGATCCAGCTAGTGATGGATGTTTACTCTCATGATTCGGCAACTGCGGCAATGCTTTCCAAGCTGAGTATTGATCCGCAGGCAGCCGGGTTTCCCTTCACGATGGGGTCCTCCATTATCATTCTCGCATTTGGATCGGTGGCAATCCTGTTCTCCAGAAGAAAATCATCGAAGCCACCCATTCCAGCGTGCTCGGTGGCCATTGGGGGCTTCTCGTCACCTATATGCAATTGAAGCAAATCTTCCCCTAGCGTGGGATGAAGTCTGCACTTCGCGATTTTGTCAAATCGTGTCTCATTTGCCAGTGGGCTAAACCGGACAAGGTCCGTCTCCTGGGTCTTCTTGAACCATTGCTTGTGCCGTCCCGGCGTGGCAAGTGATCTCCATGGACTTCATGGAGGGTTTGGCCCACTCTAATCACGCAAACTCTATACTAGTGGTCGTCGATTCCTTCATCAAATACGACCACTTCCTTCCTCTGTCTCAACCATTTACGGCGATGGGCGTTGCTAGGTTGCCTCTTGCGGAGTTACAAAGTGGTCCGCTTGGTTGCCTCTCGCAGAATTATGGTATAATTCATCTTTTCACTCAGCAATTGGGCGTTCACCCTTTGAAGCTCTGTATGGATAGCCTCTGTGTCATTTTGGCATCCCTTTGAAGCCTTGTGCGTCCTAAGTTCCCTAGATCCGTGATGCTTAGCTCGCACGATGGTCTCGGTCACCCACCTGCTCGCACGAGGTTCCTGGCTCCCTGCCACGCTAGGTAGCCTGCTTCGCGCGCCCATAGCTCACCTGCCGAGACTGCATCGATCAAATAGCTACACTGCCACCAACGCGAGGCTCCCAGTAGCCCGCCCGGCCGCATGAGGCCCTTGGCTGATCTATATCCATATTTCAACTTTTATCTATGAGAAATCATTTTTTTAGTTTTTGCGGCGATGCACAAAATTAATTACCTAGTCTATACCTAATACTAAAGAGGCAAAATTTCTATCACTAGTAATTTTTCGTTAACTTAATACTAAAGTGACTCGGTCTCATTCATCAACCCCGAAAAACCGTGTCCATTTTTTCTCCGTGAACCACCGTTGTCTCGAACGTTCCCATCCACGTGTTCTTCTCCTGTTTCTTTTCCGTTTTCCGTTTCCTCCGCCGCTCAAGTCTGTCCGTGACTAACACAGATCACGTCTCGTAAACCTTTTTCGAATCGAGTCTAACACGGACCTACTAGAGCGAGGTAAAACAAGGAGAAAATCTAGAAAAAATCAAGACGACTACAAATAAAATCCGACGACATAATCACATAAACGCGTCGTCGTCTTGGTGCTATGTCCTAGCATCGCGGTAGCAAAGGCTGGGTCCGCCGCAACATCCACCCAAGCTGTTGGCCTGCCACATAGTCCACATGGCTGAGCCGCTACGGCCAAGCCGCCGGCCTGTCACACTACTCGTCCACCGCGCTATGCGCCATGGACCTCATGATGGCCATGGTAGGTAGCTGGTTGAAACGGCCTAGCACATAGCAAGAAGGCCATCTTCGCTTCAAGCCTATCGCGCCGTAGTTGACACCTTGACGCCAGGACCCACCATCCTTTGCACTCTGCGCGGCCAGAGATCTCTCTAACTCACAATGCCGGGACCTGGATGTGTTCAAAGGGGCCCACCAGAACCCGCTTTGCTGAGCTTGCTTATTAATGCCATCCCGAGGTGCTCTAGCAGGACAAACTACTCTGGAAGCTCACAGGTTAGCGTTGTTGCAAGGGCCTTGGAGGAGCCCAAACTGAGCTCTGCTTCGTGAGCATGCTCACCTCTCGCAAGCAGCAAGATAAAGAGAAAATAAAGAGACAAGAAGTGGTTTCCCACGTGTTAGTGTGCTCCGGTGCTCATGGACACTGGACCTAGAAAATCAGATTTTTTTATTAAAAAAAAGAAATTGTGAAACCCTCCAGAAATTTACGGTAAGTTAACCCGGCCTTATAATTCATTGACTAATGGTAACGGTGTCATGAGATAAGATGCCTTTTATTTTGTTCCATGCATGTATAGAAAAGACAAAAAATTAAATCGTAACCATCATTGTCCATTACATTTTTAAGATTGACTTTTCTCCCGTTGTAACGTACCGGCATATTTGCTAGTATACTCTAAAGTCTAAAAGGTCATTTTACTTTATATGCGTTGTTAAAAAAAATCCTAAAAATATACTAAACCATTGTATGATGCTGGCAGAACAACTGTTACGAGATTGGAGTCAATATATCCAGCTATTCTCAATTCTCAATATTAATATGCCATACGATGATTTATTTATGGGTTACACACATGCACCCATTTTATTTAATTTATTTATTTTTGTAAAAAAAGACTCAAGAGGTAAAGACGCAAGACGGTAATGAAAACAAGCCCGCTCCGCGCGTGAAGGATCCGCGAACGCCACAAACCAACTCTGTGACTCCATCTTCCGGGGCAATAAGAGCGTCTCCAAGAGTTCTCTATTTTTTTCAACTAAAATTTGTAGTTTTATAACTCCTAAAAAGATATTGGGAGAAAAAAAAGAAAATCATCTCTAAGAGTTTTTAATAAATTATTTTTTTAAAAATCAAATTTGAGTTTCACATCTATTTTTTGTGGCTTTTTTCGGTCACCAGACATCACGGGGCGCGTCGAACCCCTCACGTCGCAACCTCCCTGTCGTCGCCGCCAACTCCCATCCGTCGCCGCCACCGTCAGTAGCAGCAGACAAGCACAACAGCCGGCCAGTAGCAGCAGACAAGCACAAAAGCCACCAACAGGCAATCGTGCCAGTCTATACCATCATCTGATGGACAAGCACATCATCAGTAGCCGGCCACAACCAGCCTTCTCTCTCCGTTCGCTCTCTGCCAAGCAAATCACGAGAGAAGCAGCACGCGGCACCGGTGCAATAGCATGCGAGCGCGGCGGCCGGTACGCGAGGGCGACGAGCGAGTAGTGATCCAGCGCGGCTGGTACGCGAGCACGGCGAGCGAGCAGAGCTCCAGCGCGGCCGGTACGTGAGTGTGGCGAGCGAGCAGAGCACCAGCACGGCGGCGGCCTGCGAGCGCACGTAGGGAGAAGGATCCGCGCGACTCAAGAGCTGCGCGGGCTCAGTTTTTCCATATGCCTAAATATTAGGTACATAGATTAGAAGCTGTTGGAAATAGATTTTTTTCTGATTTTCTAAAAACCAAATATTAGAGCATTTCTAAAAGTTTGTCAAATTTTACTTGCAAATCTTGTGATTTGCCAACTTTCAAAATTATATGGCAAGTAAAAAAATAATTCATCTCCAAGAGTTTGGCATTTTTGACTTGGTAAAATAAAAAAACCCGTTAACAAAACGAAGAGGCCCGCTAAGCGAACGAAGAGCCCCGCTAAAAAACGAAGAGCCCCGGATGCCAAGCCTTATACGCGCGCGTATATTTGCGCGCGCGAATGGAAGATTTACCAAGTTGTTTTGCCAAACTGTTGTAGGCTATTTTTTCTTGTTTTACTGAAATTATATGGATGCTAAATTAAAATAGCAAACACTTGGAGATGCTCTTAGGAAGGCAAATAGAACTGTTGATGCTCTAGAACCCTGTAGCGCATCGCCGCCAGAGCAATCCCCAGAGGTTTACGATTCCCGCAGCCTGATCTCGATCTCCGGCCACAGCTCCGCGCGCGCGCTTCGCGATCTCGATCCGGCGGCTCCCTCGATCGATTCCGGCAAGGCCGCTGGGGCTCCTCCCTCCTCGCGCGATGTCCGCAGGTGCTCCTCCCTCCTCGCCCGATCCCCTCTCCTCTCTAGTCGTCGCCCCTTCGGATCCCGTTGCGATGCCGAGCCCGCCTCCTCCGTCCCCACCCGTGGTGGCGGAGGATGAGGAGCGGCCATGGCCGCCGATGAAGATGAAGCTCTTTCCGTACGCCATGTACTGCGTGTTCGGCGGCATGGGCCGCATCGGGGAGAACCTCCTCTGCGCTTACGTTGGGATCCACTATCTGAACGTCATCGTCAATCTCCTCTCCTTCTACACAGACGGAGAGCAGGCCCGCCTCTGGACACTCGTCAGCCGCGTCGTGCAGTCCCTCTGCTACGCCTCCACGTGGCTCATCGCGTGCGTGTTCATCCGCTACTACATGCGCGTGGATGGCATGTACCACGTGACGATCGATCCGCCGCAGCAGCACCGGGCGCCGGCAGCGGAGCAGCTCCCACCTCCCCCTCCGGAGATGGACATGTGTTAGGTTTGGTCCGTGTGTGCGGTATGTGTTTTCTTGCTGGCCCCAGGTGCCTTCTCTAACCCATTCTTCAAGTATCTGTTTTAGTTGCTTACTTACAGGTGTTGCTGCTCTCCTTGTTCAAGGTACATGCCCTCCCCTTCCCGGCACGATCTTTGATTGTATTCAGCACCTTTAATGTCGTATTGCTTAATTATGCAGCTATATAAGTATCTGAAATCTGAAATCCTAAGTTTTCAAACAGAAAGTATCTGGATTTTAGGTTCCATATATAATATAGTTTTCTGTGGCCCATATGATTTGGTGCAGATTTCTTTGCTTGTGCTAGACAATCTGTTTTCAATTTGTGTAGGCACCACTAGAAATTGGAAGATGCTTCAGGTGCTTCTGGTTTAGCTAGCTATTAATTGGTACTATGTTCTTCATGTCTATGCTCAATCTATCTTTTATAAAACAATGAATCCACAATGTATTCATACTTCAATAGTTGCATTGTGGGAGCACTTTCAGTGGATAGAAATTTATTAGTATGTTTTCCTGTGTTTATTACTTTCTGAATTTTGTATTATTTGTGATAAACAGGCTTTGTGATGAAAGCAACAATGGGAAGGACCAGCGTGCTGAAAAGATTTTGCTTTCTCTTGCCCCACCTGCCGAAGCAAAGATAGAAGATAGATGGTGGCAAACATCAGTGAAAGCACATCACTTGATGGCCCGATCTGAACGTGACCATCACAGAGAAGTGGAGTAAAAGAGCAACCTGTTGAGTGCCATGATAACAAAAATGCCAGCGCGCTAAATCAAGACAGAACTCAAGTAGAGCTGGAAAATACTGCTAACCAAGTGGGAGAAGAACCAAGTTCGAAGTTTTTAACTGGAATAGCTATTACTTTTGTGCAGTTCGAAGTTTCTCATTTGCAATAGCTACTTTTTATTTCATAGTTTGTTCAGTATCTTTAGGAAAGATTGAATAAGATATAGTTTTTTATGTCTCTAAAAGAATTTCCAGTTGCCACTGTCTGTCCTGTAGTAGTGCTAGAAATAAATTTGTTTGAGTTCTTAATAATTTATCACTTCGTCTCTTGTTACTTGGGTTTCTTTTGTTTTCTGTGTTGTTTCTGCTGGGTTTTTGTCACTCCTGGTGACCCAAGTGTGACCCCTGTAGTATATGCACAGAAATATTACTAGTGTTGAAAAAGGTCTGAAATTTTTTTAAAAAATGATACAGAAGAAAGGTTTCTATAGTTTATTTGTTACATGCTTTTTAGTATCTGACTGTAATGTGAAAATGGGACAATAGGCAACTAGCATCTGGTACTTCCATTGCACGCTGATTGGGAAGTCTAATTGAATTGTGGTGACTGCCTGACTGGTGGTATTGGGTCTCACACAGAGGTGATATGCGACATGTGCCAATGGCTATGTGACCCTTTTCCGCAAAATGGAACAGCTAAGGATTTTATTTTCCCTTTCTGTGCACATAAAAAATGAAATGAACTGACTATTAATACAATTGTACTGTGTCACACTAATTCTGTTTTATGTTTTGGAATCAGCTAGTCACTTGATATATGCCAAAACTGCTAATCTGATAGTATTTTCTTGTTAGTGATGCTGATAGTTAATCTAACATTTTGTTTGCGTGACCTTTTGAATTATTATTTTGCAAACCTTTGAGGTCCGGGGACAAGGATAATGCCAAATATCGCCTAGTTGGTGTCATTGAGCATTGCCGCAGGACCATAACATGGGGGCACTTTGTCGCTTATGTGAGAGAAAGCAGGATTGTCAGTGAGCAGGAGACGAGCAGTAGCTCTTCCTCATGGTTTCGTGCAAATGATAAAAGCATTAGAGAAGTCTCCCTAGACAAAGTTCTCAAGTGCGAGGCTTTCCTTCTTTTCTACGAGAAGGTAGAAGCTTGAGACATGCATCATATTATGCCCAAGTAATAACACAAGCAATCAAATGGCATTGGTAAGCATGGTTTGGTTTGCTAAGGATCCATTCAGTGCACTCAGTCCATACATGTACTGCTTTTGCTGAGGCATTGCAGGGCACCTGGTTAATGGAGGCTTGTAACCAGTTGGGGAAATTGTTACCTAATCTGCTAAGTGTTTCTTCTTGCTCTTTTAGAAGGAATTAGGGCATGCTGTATTGGCTGAACAGGGTAGGAAATTGATCATAGAGTCACAGCATGGTCTGGTTTTGTTAGATGATACTCGATCTTACATGCCAGGGATTCACATTTTGTGACCACCTGCAATTTAATACAGATGTAAGGTGACAGGTGTTCATGATTTTGGTTATGGAAGCATTTCCTTGTTTTGTGAATGGTGGTTGCCAAGGATTTTTCTGTTTGATTGCCTTGGAGAATGACAGTGTAGGGTGCTCCTGGTTGATCAAGATGGCTTAATTCTGATTGCAGGCTGCTAAAGCAATCGATTTTTCACAACGCTGATTTGAAAGAAGAGCTCGATGAAAATTCAAGGGGATGTGTGTATCATGGTTAGCTGAGTGTGGATATATTTGTTTTGGTCCGTGCATGTGGTATGTGTTTGCTTGCTGGCCCCAGGTGCATTTTCTAACCCATTATTCAAGTCTCTGTTTAGTGTTTAGTGTTGTTGCTCTCCTTGCTCAAGGTACATGCCCTCCCCCTTCAGACCATATCTTTGATTCAGCATCTTTAATGTTGTAACTGCTTAATTGTTCAGCTATCTGAAATCTAAAATATTTAAGTTTTGAAACAGAAAATATCTGGATGTTAGGTTCCATATATAGTTGTCTGTGGCCCATATGGTTTGGCACAGATTTCTTTGCCTGTGCAAGACTTCTGTTTCCAATTTGTTTAGGCATCAATGGAAACTGGAAGATGCTTAAGGTGTTTCTCGTTTAGCTATTAAATGGTATGTTTTTCAAGTCTTTGTTCAATCTATCTTTTATAGAACAATGAATCCGCAATTCTCAATGTTGTGGATGATTGACTTGCTCGTTAAAGATCTTCCTGGTGTAGGTGCTATGGTGCCTAGCTCTCCCTGGGATGGAACGAAGGTTGTATGTGTGTGTGATTGCTGGACGAGGCTTGAGGACGCCTGGAAGACGGCGCGGCGGCGCCATGGCTGCTTGCGCACGCAAGTTAGGGCGAGATTACGATGAGACTCCCGGCTCCCTTGGGGAAGCCGAGAAAACAATATGTTTTCTGCTTCCCTTCTCAAAAGAGTCTTACAAGAATATTTATATCTCTTTTCTCTACTAAAAATAGAAATAACTCCCTAACAATACCAATATTTCTAATAATAGTATATAACGATAATTTGGGCCTGGAGCCCAACTCAGCGTACGCACGTAGCCTTGCGTCCTCCTGCTAGCCACCTGAGCTCCTTCGTCGCGTATAAGAGATGCCGGTCATAACATCTCTCCCGGCCTGCGAAAACAGCTCATCCTCGAGCTGGAAGTCGGGGTAGGCAATCTTGAACTCGTCGAGCCGCTCCCAGGTGGCATCGTCAACAGCCATGCCACGCCACTTGATCAAAACCTGCCAAACTCCGCGACGCTGCAGCGCTTGCAAAGCGCGGTCCGGGACTGGCAGGATGCGGCCATCCTGCGTCGGAGGAAGAACACCGGACGACGCTGGAGGATCGCCGCGATGCGGCTTCAGCAGGCTGACGTGGAAGACATCATGCAAGCGCGCGCCGGCGGGTAGCTGAAGACGATAAGCGACACGACCGATGCGTTCCAACACGCGGAACGGACCAGCCCATCGTGGCCCGAGCTTGTACTTGGCACGGGGGTCCAGAGACTGCGCCGTGCGGTGAAGAAGGCGCAGCCAGACCCACGCGCCGACGTCGAACTCCACCTCCCTGTGGTTGGCGTCGTAATACTTCTTTGCAAGCTGCTGGGCTTGAATAAGGCGTTGGCGAACCTCAGCCAGCATCTCGTCACGACTGCGAAGAAGAGCATCCGCAGCCTCGGTACGTGCAGCCCCCGGTCGATAAGGCAGGATGGCCGGCGGGGGGCGCCCGTACACCACCTCAAAGGGCGTCGCGCGGAGAGCAGTATGGAAGGAAGTATTATAGCAATACTCCGCCCACGAGAGCCAATCCACCCAAGCGCGAGGCCGATCACCTGTAACACAGCGCAAATACATTGCGATTACCTTGTTCACCACCTCCGATTGCCCATCCGTCTGGGGATGAAACGCCGTGCTCATACGCAGAGTCACGCCCGCCATCTTGAATAAGTCACGCCACACATGGCCGGTGAACACGGGGTCCCGATCGCTCACGATGGAGGTCGGAAACCCGTGAAGCCGGACGATGCCGTCGAAGAAGGCGCGGGCGACAGATGCCGCGGTGTAGGGGTGGCCGAGCGCGATGAAGTGTGCGTACTTCGAGAAGCGGTCGACGACGGTGAGGATGACCGACTTGCCGCCGACCTTAGGCAGCCCTTCAATGAAATCCATGGAGATATCCGCCCATACCTGGGACGGTACCTCCAGCGGCTGGAGCAAACCAGCGGGCTGCAGGGATTCGGTCTTGTTGCGTTGGCAAGTAGTGCAAGCACGCACCCAATCTTGGACCATCACCTGGAATATAAAAGTCCAAGCGAAGGCGGTGCAGTGTCTTCTGGACCCCTTCATGGCCGGCACCATGGGCGAGCTGAACGGCCTGGTGCCGGAGATCACCAGAGTCAGGCACAAATATACGTGTGCCATGCAGCAAGAGGCCACCGTCCACGTGCCAGGGAGTGCCTAGCTCACTGGCTTGCAGGCGCTCCAGCAGCAGTACAGCGTCCGGAGCAGCGGCTGTAGCACGGCGCACGTCGTCGAGGTAAGCGAAGGATGGCCCGGAGAGGGCCGCAGCTGCTGGTAGGTTGCCGTCATCCCCGAGGGCGGTCTCGGCATCACGGCGGGACAGCGCGTCCACGACCGTGTTGAGGCGCCCCGGCCGATATTCCACGGCGAAGTCGAAGCCGAACAACTTGCTGACCCACTGATGTTGCGGCACCGTCGACAGGCGCTGGTCCAGCAAGTACTTGAGACTGAAGTGGTCCGTGCGTACGAGGAAGTGGCGCCCCCACAAATAAGGCCGCCAATGCCGCACAGCCTGCACCAGCCCAATAAGCTCGCGCTCATAAGCAGCAAGCTTGAGGTGGCGAGCGGCGAACGGATGGCTGAAGAAGGTGAGGAGCCCGGCGCCCTGATGTAGGACGGCGCCGAACCCCGCACCCGAGGCGTCACTGTCCACCGTGAAGAGCCTGTCGAAGTCGGGCATCTGCAGGACTGGCCCCGTAGTGAGGGCGCCCTTGAGCGCCTGGAAGGCCGCGGCGGCCTCGTCGTCCCAGGCAAACGCGTCTCGCCGCAAGAGACGCGTTAGGGGCGCCGCGATGATCCCGAAGTTCCGGATGAATTTCCGGTAGTAGCCGGCGAGGCCCAAGAAACCCCGCAGCGCCCGAGCAGACCGCGGCACGGGCCAAGAGGCAACCGCCGCGATCTTGTCGGCATCCATGGCGACGCCTGCTGCAGAGATGACATGGCCCAGGTAGGCCACGGAGGAGGCCCCAAACGAACACTTGGAACGTTTGAGGTGCAGGCGGTGGGCGCGAAGAGCGTTGAGGACGACGATGATGTGCTGCAGGTGTTCCGCCCAGGAGAAACTATAGATCAGGATATCATCAAAAAACACCAGCATGAACCTGCGGAGATATGGGCAGAGGACGTCGTTCATCAGTGCCTGGAACGTGGCCGGGGCATTGGAGAGGCCAAAAGGCATCACCAAGAACTCGTAGTGCCCCTGATGCGTGCGGAAGGCCGTCTTGCTGATGTCGTCTGGGTGCATCCGCACCTGGTGGTAGCCGGAACGTAAGTCCAGCTTGGTGAAGTAGTGGGCGCCGTGGAGCTCGTCGAGGAGCTCCTCCACCACCGGGATGGGGAACTTGTCCTTGGAGGTCTTCGCGTTGAGGGCACGATAGTCGATGCAGAACCTCCAGGAGTTGTCCGCCTTGCGAACAAGGAGAACCGGGGCAGAGAACGGAGATGTGCTGGGACGAATGATCCCCTGGTCCAGCATAGGGGCGCATTGCCGCTCCAACTCGTCCTTCTGGAGCTGCGGGTAGCGGTAGGGGCGGACGGCAACTGGAGCGGTGCCCGGAAGGAGGTGAATCCGGTGGTCGTAGCGGCGCGCCGGTGGCAGGCCGCGCGGCTCGTCGAAGACCGAGCCGAACTGGAGCAATAGCCGATCCAAGAGGGGCTGGTCGGAAGAGGCGCAGACCGCCCGAACCTTGGGCTCCCTGGTGTCGTCGCAGGGGGAGCCCAGGCCCTTCCACAGGATGTGGCGTCCGGCTCGCGTGAAGGCCACGGAGAGGTTCGCGCAGTCCCACAGAACAGGGCCGAGGGTCTTCAGGAATTCGAACCCCAGGATGAGGTTGAACTCACCGAGACTGATGCCGAAGCAGCTGATGGAGAACTCCTCGGTGCCGATGGTCAGGGCGACGTCACTGGCTAGGCTGTGGCAAGGCACGCGGTCGCCGTTGGCCACGAGCACTCGTAGCGATGGATGCGGAACGGAGGGCAGCTGTAGACGACTGAAGAGGTCGGCGTTGAGGAAGTTAGTCGTCGAGCCGGAGTCGAGGAGAGCCACCAGACGGTGGCCACGCACTGTCGCGTGCAGCAGCATGGTGTGCCCCTGCGGACGGCGCGTTGTTCGTGGGCTCGAGGACAGGGGCGACGGCGGGCTCCTCCCGTAACACCGCCGCCGCGGCGACCTCGACCGGAATCTCGGCGTCGACGTAGTCGTCGTTCTCCAAGTAGAACAAGCGCTGACAAACATGTCCGCGGACATACGGCTCGTCGCAGTTGAAGCAGAGGCCCTGGCGACGCCGTTCCTGTTGCTCAGCCGGTGACAGCCGGCGGAACCGCGGCTGCCCTGGATGTGTAGGCGCGGCCGGTTGCTGGCCCTGCTGACCAGCCCCCGCAGATGGAGCTGCCCCAGGTCTGGGCGGTGTATGGAGCCCAGGGCGCGCCGGAGGACGAAGGCCGCGTTGCTGCTGCGGTTGTTGCGCAGGCAGGAAGGCAGCCGCGCGACGCTCGTAAGCCCGCGCGTAGTACATGGCGGACTGCAAGTCTTGCGGATGGTGCAGCTCCACATCCACCTTGATGTGCTCCGGCAGGCCGCCGACGTAGAGTTGTGCCTTCTGACGAGCATTGAGGTCGCGCTCATGGCAGAGGACGGCGTTGTAACGCTCCGAATAATCTTGGACAGTGGAGGTGAAGGGCAGCCGAGCCAGCTCCGCCAAACGAGTACCCTGCGTGGGCGGACCAAAACGCAGCTGGCACAGCGCGCGGAAACGCTCCCAGGCGGGCATGCCTTCATCTTGCTCGAGCGCGTAATACCATGTTTGGGCAGCGCCACGAAGATGGTACGATGCCAACCATGTGCGAGCTGAAGCCAAGGTGCGCTGCCCGCGGAAAAATTGCTCGCACTGGTTAAGCCAATTGAGGGGATCCACGCTGCCGTCGTAGGTAGCAAACTCGAGCTTGTAGAATTTCGGCGGGTCGAGAACGCCGCTGAACGCTGCTTCCGCATGGGGCAGGGCACCCGGGGGGCTGCCGCCTCTGAGGACCACCGACGCGGTCGCGGCAGGAGCGCCACCGTAGAGGAGCGTCCCGTCCGTGCCGCCGTAGAACGTCCCCGAGGTGGGAACTGAGGGAGCGATGGAGGCGGTCGCTGCGGACGGTGTAGGCGAGGTGGCCGTTGTGTAGATGGGCGCGGCCACCGCCCCTGCCATCGCCCAGGTCGGGACGGGGGACGGTGAGGACGGCCACTGAAGAAGATGGAGGGGTACCCCCGTCCCGCTCTGCGGCATGCCATAGGGGAAACGCGCCTGCTGCGACGCAGAGGGTATAGCCGGCGGTGGTGGTGGAGGAGGAGGCACCGGTTGCGATGGGGGCGGTGGCGGAAGGAGACCCGCCAAGGCCGACTGCATGGCGGCCATGTTGCGGCTGATCTGATCAACCACCCCGGCCAGGGACTCCAAGGTCAGAGGTCCCCTGGTGGAGGCGTCCGAGATCTCGGAGGACGCTGCGGCCAACGGCGCGGAGAACAGCGGCGCAGAGGCCACCGGCGGCGAAGTAGCGGCGCTCGGCGGGGCAGTGGTCATCGTGCCTGAGTCTGATACCAAGCTGCTATGGTGCCTAGCTCTCCCTGGGATGGAACGAAGGTTGTATGTGTGTGTGATTGCTGGACGAGGCTTGAGGACGCCTGGAAGACGGCGCGGCGGCGCCGTGGCTGCTTGCGCACGCAAGTTAGGGCGAGATTACGATGAGACTCCCGGCTCCCTTGGGGAAGCCGAGAAAACAATATGTTTTCTGCTTCCCTTCTCAAAAGAGTCTTACAAGAATATTTATATCTCTTTTCTCTACTAAAAATAGAAATAACTCCCTAACAATACCAATATTTCTAATAATAGTATATAACGATAATTTGGGCCTGGAGCCCAACTCAGCGTACGCACGTAGCCTTGCGTCCTCCTGCTGCCACCTGAGCTCCTTCGTCGCGTATAAGAGATGCCGGTCATAACAGTAGGTTATCCTCTCCTCGATGCTAGAATCTGGGAGCATTTTGATGTTGCTGCTCCCTGCGTAGTATTTCTGTCAGTGTTTATAGCGTGGATTGTTCTGTTTACAATTCTACTAGTGTATGTTGCTTTCTTAGTTTCTTTTGTTAGTACAGTCGTCGATTGGGTGCATTGCGCAATAGTTTCACTGTGTTTGACCATTTCTTGATTTTACAGCATGTAAATTCTTTTGTCACATGACCCATCTTTTAGCTGTGAAATTAAATGCGAATGTATTTCATATATTTAACAACCTGACTTGATTACAAAAGATCATGAGTCCATGTTGCATCAGCACTAAGCATCTGAACATTGTTAGAAGTGCAATCCTTTTCTAGAAATTATTTCACCCGAGAAGGATGCATTTACTTGGACCTGTCAACATATATATGATATCTAACGTCATAATGTTCAAGTGCAGGTTATGTTCAACAAGGATGAATGACGCGGTTCAGGCAAGTCTTCACCGACTACAAGTGGAAGATAGATGCTCAATCATATATGTTGTGCACATAGCATTGATGAAATACAGAGGCAAGATTGTTTGCTAAGACAGCCTGAATCCTATGATGCAGATTCATGGCATCAGATGCCAAACATTGTACTACAGGGCATAGGCATGCATATTCCATCACTATTATTTGAACCACTTGATAGTTTTATCAGGCTGCAAAAGCCTCAGCTTGGAATGGTAGTATGTATGCATATACGTGGCTCAATGGGCTTGCAGTACCATGTACATGGGAGCTACAGTTGTGCATGGACTGAGTGTTGTGTAATCTAGAAGTACATGGGAACTACAGCGTTTTATTTTGAATGTGCTTATCGAATTCAGAGACCATTCAGCCAGCAGAAGCATTACAATTCAGTATGTACAGATTGTGTGTAGCCTACCTCTGAAAAACAGTTTGTGTCTGTCAGTGTGTCACAACTCACAAGTTAAGCTTGATCTGTTTTGTCTGTTGGTGTGTCAGACTGAGCTTCCTGTGTGTTGTGTACTGCTCAATAGAGTGTCAGTGTGACGCAAATTCGAATTGATGCCTTATACATCTATCGCTGTTACAGCTAATTCCTGATTTTTGAGAAGGGTGACCAATTTATTATGACTTTCCCAGCTACATTTCATAAAAATGACAGTATGAAACAAGGGACTTCAGCTTCCATGAAGTAAACTATCATATGGCTGAGTATCTTGCAATGGTATATTGGTATGCTCTGTATGCACATCCATTTTACTTGCTGCTCTAAATGTGCTATCCAAACATGGCAGGCACTATTTTTTACAGTTAATTTTGCCTACAATGAAAAATATTATATGCTGCTTTTTGTAAGGGCTGATGATAGTTAGTGCTCGATGATGCCTAGCCATATTTAAACAAAATTTGAACCTCCTCTCCTTTGATGTTGATTTCCAACCTATACCTGCTTACTGGACTTGACATGTTTTCCTTTCATGAATAGGCAACAGCTGCTGGTACATATAACAATGATGGTTCTACTCTTTAAGGTCAGATTTATCCCTAACCCCTGTCCCCTTTCGATTTATACTGTATACACAGACAACAACATTATATTGTTTAGATTATTGTCGGCATGATGTCTCTAGATTTCACACATTAGTTCCATCACTCTACACAGATATGGATCGTAGTCTAAAAAAAAGGAGACCCAACTGGTATAAATCCCATGTAACGTAGATTCATTTGTTAAATTAGGTCTGCATATACAGACAACAACATTATATTATTGGCGTGATATCTCCAGATTTCACACATTAGTTCCATCACTGTCCAAAGATATGGATTATAGTCTACAAAAAAAAGGAGAGCCGACTAACATGCTTGCCTACTGGAACTATTTTTCCATACAGATCTTCAGTGAAACTAAACTGGACTGTGCCTCCCAAATTTCATTATTTTACTAAAATACATATTCGTCAGGCTTCGATTTCTTCCTCTGCCCAGCACCGGTGCCTCATTCATGGCCATGTACACCAGGTGTTTTATATTTTCCCTCTCAGACCAGAACTGGTTACTGACCAAAAATAATGCCAGTGTCTTTGTATGCACTTTGAGATTATGGATGATTAGTGACCTAAAACCATACCAGGGTCTTTGGATTGTCATCTACCGATAACAGCACATGTGACAATGTATGCAACTGATGACAAGAAATTTTAACCAACAAGTTCATATTGCCTGCTGCTGTTCTGCACATGCCAAATCATAATAGGGACCATGCCCTCTTAAAATGCTGAGTGTTAATACAGGCTAACCGGTTTTCTCATCAACCAGTTCATATTACCTGGTGCTGTGCTGCACGCACATGCCAAATCAGAGGGACCATGAATTCTAATGGCTCAAATAGCTTTCACATTCTTCTCTGTAGTCTGTACTATATAATCATGCTATCTTATATTGTCCACCACTTTCCATGGCTGCACCTGTTGTTTCAGACTGGTTTGCAAGATGACAGCCATATTATAGAGATGTTTAAAAATATTAATTATCCATGGACTTTGCAAGTATTGTCCTATTTGCATAGATAAGGCTTTCCTCAACTGATTTTGTCATTGTATTTGCTATACTCTATCCCACTAATATACACAATTCTGTTATGTAATTACTCATAGGCTAACAAAATACTATCTCATTGTATTGCCTATTGTTGCTGTGATTTTATTTTTAGAAGTGATTTTACCTTTTTGGGCAGATGTCGTCTTCTACAAGTTGTTTGGTTCTTGTATCAGTGAGGGATTAGGAGAACAATATGTGAGCACCTCAGAGTGCTATTTGTGTTTAGACTGTTGGCCCACAGGATCACCGGCTCAGGTGAGTGAACCACTCACCAGTCTTGCCGAGCACCCGCTAGTATTGCCGAGCACCCACTATCCATGCCGACCACGAACAGGCGTTGTCCGTCCCCACACACTATGGCTAGAGCTAGAAGAAGAAGGGAGAACAGAGCATGCACACACAGTACAAGACACCAGCGTTGGTCGAAGCCCTGTCTGAGAGATGACAAATCTGAACCCTCTTTACTGAGTTGCCGTGGTAATCTATTTATACAACTCTATCCATCTAGTCCCAGTACAGCTGCCCTGTTGCAACAGCGACTAGATAACATACAGGACTGACTCTGCGCCGGCCACTGCATATGCCTACAGTGCTGCAGGTGAGCAGTTCGGCACCTGCACCTGCAGCGACTACAGTATCACAGCAGAGAGCCTTTTCGGCGCCGTCTTTCCCTTGTGTTCACACAAGGTAGCAGTAGATTATCTAACAATCTTTCCCTAATCCTACTGCTAACCCTTGTACCCCCTCCTGCCGATCATCTCCTTCAGCTCCGTGAGTCGAAGACGTCCGAGCGGCTTGATGAGGACGTCCGTGAGTTGCCGACCAGTTTCGACGAACTCGATGACGATCTGCCCTCCATCGACACAGTCCCTGAGGAAGTGGAACTTCACATCGATGTGTTTACTTCGGTCGTGCAGAACCAGATTCTTCGCGAGGGCGATGGTGGGCTGGTTGTCCACCATCAGTGCTAATGGGTGAGCTTCCACACCGGTCAGCTCGCCCAGCAGCCGGCGTTGCCACACAACTTGGCACACCGCTGTGGCCGCCGCTACGTACTCTGCCTCGCACGTAGATAGCGCCACCACCTTCTGCTTTAGCGACAGCCATGAAATTGGGGCCAATCCGAGGAAGATGAGCATACCAGAGGTGCTCCGTCGCCCATCGATGTCCCCCGCCAGGTCTGCGTCGCTGAACACAATGAGCTGCAGCCTACTCTCGCCGATCTTCGGGAAGATGATCCCATGATCTACCGTCCCCTTGATGTAGCGCAGTAGCCGTTTCACCGCAGCCCAATGATCCTCTCTGGGATCCTCTATGAAGCGACTGATGTAGCCCATGGCGAACGCAATGTCCGGCCTCGTGTGGACTAGGTAGTGCAGACTGCCGACGATGCTCCGGTAGAGTGTCACATCCACCTTCGCTGTGGTACTGGCCTTCGTCAGCTTCAGCCGCTCCTCCATCGGAGTCACGCATGGCTTGCACTTAGCCATGCCGCTCCTCTCCAACAGCTTGGAGGCATACGTGCTCTGACCGAGCGTGAGTTCCTCCTTCCCTTGTCTCACCTCGATGCTGAGGTAGTAGGAGAGTGCGCCGAGATCGCTCATTCGAAAACGAGCCGTCATCTCGCGTTTGAAGCTGTTGATGTCCTCCGTGCGCGCGCCGGTGACGATCAAGTCATTCACATATACGCCGACGACGAGCTCCTCCTTCCCTTGTTGCCGCGTGTAGAGCGTGTGCTCGGTTGCGCACCGTTGAAACCGAAGCTCACCCAGCCTGGCGTCAAGCTTGGCGTTCAATGCTCGTGGGGCCTGCCGCAGCCCGTAGAGCGCCTTGCGCAGTCGGAGCACCCTGTGCTCCTCTCCCTTGACGGTGAAACCTGGAGGTTGCCTGATGAAGACCGTCTCCGCCAGCTCGCCGTTGACGAAGGACGATTTAACGTCCAAATGATGGACGCGCCAGTCCTTTGCTGCTGCCAAAGCTAGTAGCAAACGGACCGACTCCATGCGCGCTACTGGCACAAAGGCCTCCTCGAAGTCTATGCCCTCGCACTGAACAAAGCATCGGACGACGAGGCGTGCCTTGTGCTTGATAATGGTGCCGAGCGCGTCCCGCTTGACCTTGTATACCCACTTCAGGCTGATCGGACGGCATCCTGGAGGTGGATCGACGAGCTGCCAAGTCTCGTTTTCCTCGATCACCTTCATCTCCTCCAGCATCGCTCGTCGCCAGTTTCTATCGTGTTTGGCCAGCACGAACGTGGGTGGTTCCTCAGCACTGACGAGTAGCAGCTCTGCGTCATTGAGCAGCTTACCCGCCAAGCCTGAGGAACCTGTGCCGCCGACAATGTCGTCCAGCCTGCGGAACCGCACCTCCTCACCTTCGTGGAAGGCATCCACGAACTCAGTGATGTCACTTGGAGGTGAGGCGAACTCGATCGACATCGATGGAGTTTCCTGTTCTGCTGGAGTGCTTGACACAACACCTACAGTGCTCGGCACCTCAGGTTCACTGCTTGGCACTACTTTTGGACTTCTCGTCATAACTCCTGCAGTGTTCGGCCACACTGTAGGAGTGCCCTGCCTCAGTCTTGGAGTGGTCGACACCATTGTAAGACGTCTTGGCTCCGCCACAGGAGTGCTCAGCACCCTTCCTAGAGTGGTCGCCACCACTGCAGAACCTCCCGGCACCACTCCTGGCGTGCTCGGCATCCCTCCCGAAGTGCTTGGCACTATCCTAGGAGTGCTCGGCTCTACCGCCGGAGTGCTCAGCACCTCTTCCCCAACATCTCCACCACCGTGGATGACCAGGTGCTCGTCGACGAAGGTGTTGGTAAAGCTGCCAGCTTCTCCCGTGCTCGGACTGCTCTAGTCCCAAGCCGCCTCCTCATCGAACACAACGTCGCGTGAGACAAGCACCATGTCTCCGCGTGGGTCGTAGAGCCGGTATGCCTTGGTACCCTCCGCGTAGCCTAGGAACACCATGGGTGTGCTCCTGTCCTCCAGCTTGGTGAGGTTCGGCTTTGTCTTCCTGACGTGGCCGATGCAGCCGAATGTCCGGAGAAAGGACACGCTCGGCTTGCGCCCATACCAAGCTTCGAACGGCGTCTTGCCCATCAGGGCTTTGGTTGGAGATCGGTTGAGGATGAACACCGCCGTGGTCACTGCCTCACCCCAAAGCCTTGCCGGCATGCCTTTGGCCTTCATCATGGATCGGGCCATGCCTACCACCGTCTGGTTCCGCCTCTCCACCATGCCATTCTGTTGTGGCGAGTACGGCGCGGTGTGGTGTTGCCCCACACCCTGATCCGCGCAGTACGCAGCGAACTCCACCGAAGTGAATTCGTCGCCGCGATCAGTCCTCAGCACGCGGAGCTTCTTGCCGCTCTCGGCCTCCGCGCGCATCTTGAACTTCTTGATCGCCGCCGCCGCTTCGTCCTTGCTTGTCACGAGTTGCAGCCACATGTAGCGACTGCAATCATCCACGAGCAGGAGGAAGTACCGTCGACCACCGTTTGTAGCAGGCGTGATCGACCCACAGAGGTCGCCGTGGACGAGCTTGAGAGCGTCTTTCGCGCGATACTTGGCCGCATTTGGGAAAGGTAGCCTCCTCTGCTTCCCGGCCAGGCAGCTGTCATATAGCTCGTCTCCGTGCTTGATGTGGGGTAGCCCTCGGACCATCTTCTCCAGCCGACCAAACGCGTCAAAGCTAAGATGTCCGAACCGGGCATGCCACATCCACGGTTCCTCAGAGTGCCTTGCCGCCAGGCACACCGGCTGCTCTACCTTCAGGTCGAGCAGGTACAACCGGCTCAGGGACCTCTTCACCTTGGCAAGAAGTCGCTGCTCCTGGTCCCTGATCCTAAGGACTCCGTCCTTGATTAGTACCTCGCTACCGTGCTCATCCAGCTGACCAATGCTGATGATGCTGGAACACAGCTGCGGGATGTAATATACATCCGTTAGCGCGTGGTGCTCCCCGTTCTGGCACCCGAAGATGATGGTGCCACGCTCTTGGATAGCCACCCTTGAGCCGTCACCAAACTTTACCGTACCGGTAACATCGTCGTCGAGCTCGGAGAAGGATTCCTTGGAGCCCGTCATGTGGTTACTAGCACCAGAGTCCAGATACCACCGCTGCTCCTGGTCGGCGCCCACACGTCCGAGGTGGACTTGAGCGCGTGGTTCGTCGAGGTTGACGGTCTTCAGGGCCTTCCTAGGTCCTGCCACCGTCGTCGCCTCTTCCCTCTCCTCGGCCTCAACGTCATGCAGTGCAAAGAATATCGCCATCAGGATAGTAGCCTCATCCTCATCATCAGCTTGCGCCAAGTGAGCCTGAGCCTTCTTCTCCTACTTGCGGTTTGGGCACTCCCGTGCCCAATGGCCCATCTTCCCGCAACGCCAGCAGGCGTTGGGGTCGACCTGCTTTTTCTCCGAAGAAGCCTTGCCGCGGCGCTTGCCATCGCCACCGCGGTTTGAGGAGGCTGCCTTCCTGGAGTTCCTCGGAGCAACCCACTCTTCCATCAGCAGGAGTTTCCTGCTGTCCTTCGTTGCTGTCACCTGCTCTGGGCGCTCGTCCACCACCCGCAGATGGCCTGTCACATCCTCAATGGTGAGGGTGAACAAGTCTAGCATCGTCTCTATGGAGAGAGCGATCTGGATATACTTTGCCGGCACGGAGTGGAGGTACTTGGAGACCGCCTCCTCTTTGTTGATAGTGACGCCGTGGCTCTTCAGCTTGCTAATGAGCGTCTACAGGTGGAGGGAGAAGTCCTCCACCGTTTCACCATCCTTGAACTTGAGGTTGGCGTACTCCTGCTTTAAAAGCTAGGCCTTTGCCTTCTTTGCACGGTCGGAACCGACGCGCATCGCCGCAATAGCCTCCCACACCTCCTTAGCCGAGCTCTTCGCCCCCAACGGCTCCCTGTACTCCGCTGGTACAGCAGCGAGGATAGTCTCCAACGCTGACATGTCATCCTCCTCATTGTCGGTGTCCTTGTCAACAGCATTCCAGAACCATCGGGCTCTGAGCTTGACCTTCATGGTCACCGACCACTCTCCATAGTTGGTGCGAGTCAGCGTCGGCCAACTGGTGCCGCTGACCTCCCGCACCGTGCGAACAACGACCTCCGGTCGTGGCTGGGCAGCCACAGCAGTGCCACTGTTGTCGCCCATCTCCAAACCGCCCGTCATCGCCAGCGGTTAGTCTGGCGACGGCGCTTATACGACTCTGATACCACTTGTTGGCCCACAAGATCACCGACTCAGGTGAGTGAACCACTCACCAGTGTTGCCGAGCACCCGCTAGTGTTGCCGAGCACCCACTAGCCGTGCCGACCATGAACAGGCATTGTCCGCCCCCACACGCTATGGCTAGAGCTAGAAGAAGGGAGAACAGAGCATGAACACAAAGACACCAGCGTTGATCGAAGCCCTGTCTGAGAGATGGTAAATCTGAACTCTCTTTACTGAGTTGCCGTGGTAGTCTATTTATACAACTCTATTCATCTAGTCCACTACAGCTGCCCTGCTGCAACAGTGACTAGATAACATACAGGGCTGACTCTGCGCCGGCCACTGCATGTGCCTACAGTGCTGCAGGTGAGCAGTTCGGCGCCTGCACCTGCAACGACTACAATATCACAGCAGGGGGCCTTTTCGGCGCCGCCTTCCCCTTGCTGTGTTCACACAAGGTAGCAGTAGATTATCTAACATAGACATCAGGCTGGTTTGGGTTCTCAAATGTTTACAGACAACTTACAGTTTGCATGTAGCTGGTAACTGTTTAAGTCAACGTGTAATGATCTCCAAAAGGTTGTAGTGTGTGGACAAAAATGAATTTTTAGTTGGATTGGCATATACCACACCATAACAAATCAGATATGAGTTTAGTTTCACATATCCCAGCTCAATTCTCATATTCCAGTTTGACCCTATATTTCATACTCGGGTTTCCTTCTATTTTAATTCCAAAATCATGTTCTTCCATTAATTGGTTTTTGTGATGCATTGCAAAATTACATTTGAATAAATACGCTAAACATTCCTAAAAGGCAACCAGTGCATGAAATACTCTTTTTCTTTTGCTGCCAGGTATATGAGACTGTCTAAAATTGGAAGGACAAATTTTTTTCCCATATCTTATATTTGTAATATTGTCGTTAACTTGATTCCATGTAGCAAAGCAAATACTAGCGCCCAAGCAATACTCAGATGCAGGCAATGCAAGCCGCCAAAAGGGTATTTTTTTTTTCTTTTGATCCATTTACTATAAATGAATTTTTGTGCTGTCTTCATGTACATGAAGATATGATCCCTTTCTGTTCATGATACAAATCCACTTCTAATTCTTTGTATTTTCCAGATTTAACTATGCTGAAAATAGTCCGAGCTTAGATTCAGTTACACCAATTTATCTAGGCACAAATATGGAAACATGTTGACTACACCTAAATGATACTGTGTAGTTCAGTTAATAATTTGATTTGCTATGTCTCAAACAGGTAGAATGTAAGGAAATCTATAATCATTGAATATCACTTCTGGTTATGGTGGCTGATTTATATATGTTGTCCTTTTAGGAAAGCATGATCATCCCTTCAACGAGCGTGACTGACAGATTGCTCTTGTATTTTCTTTTGTTTCTTTTCTGCTGCAGAGTATAAAAAGAAGAAGACCTGACATATCAATTTTCTCATATGCTTACACATCAAACAAAACAAATAGCCATGCAGGTCAGATTGTCTCTGTGTCGACTCCGAATGGATTTTTTGTAGCTGTGTTCGTGATACATGAAGATATGATCTCGTTCTGTTCACGATACAAATCCATTTCTAATTCTTTCTATTTCCCAGACTTCACTATGGGAAAAGTCCGAGCTTAGATTCTCGGCTCTTTGCAACGTTAAACACCATATGTACTATACATATTCTGGGCATTATCAACTTCCTTTATTAATCATATATTGCAGTCTATATATCCAGCACATCTTTGTGATCAAAATCTTTCATGTACCCACCTACGCACACATAGGTTATCTACTTATGTGTCAGACTGTAATATATAAATCCTAAATATATATCTATGTACATTCTTATTCACAGCACTTCCTCCATGTTAAAAAATTCCACTGTAACTGCATGTGCGCGCAATGGCGCGCGCCATACACTAGTTGGTATTATAGGCCTCTCAAAAAATAGTTTTCGCCTGATAGCAAAAGTTGTCATGAAAACCATGGTTTCAGGATGATGGCACTGCACCAGTTGATGAATCCATTTGATTTAGGTCATAATTTGTTTTCAGAGTTGTCTCTTCGGAGACATCCGATAATTTGTTTTCAGAGTTTGAATGATAACTAGTTTTTTAAGTTCCTGTAGTTAGTGGTTTGTTTGCAGGTTGTAATTTATATCGTATTTAAACATTCATTAGTGTGTCATTGTGTTCTTGTAGCTAGTCTGAGATGCTTAGTGGCCTTTTTCAACCAGACTGAAAAAAAATCTAGTGACCTAGGTCACTTGTTCTTTCAGGGCTTCTAATATAGTATAAATCACATGGAGATATCACGTGTTCAGGCAATCAATCATTGTTGCAAAGATTTGGAGTACATGTGACATGCGAGAAGCACCAAATTCTTTGAATTTGATGTCTCGTGGCACTACAATGCTTTATGTAGGAATTTTCAGCTTCTTGCCTTGCCTGCCAGAAACTGGCCGTTGATTCAATACCCACTCATCCATCATATCAACTCGAGAGAAAGAAGACATCTCTATAATCTAACAGGATTGATTGTCCTCAGGACTTGTATATATTTCACCTTCAAATGTAACATGATCTAGTAACCACGCAGATAGATGCTAGTGAACTTATCAAGAACTAATCAAGCATCAATTAACTGACAGAGCTAAAAGCATCAGAATTGCATCAACAACTCTTCCGTTCAACCGTTGCTTTGTGTTGCAAGGGAGAAGCTATAAAGCACGACACAGGTACATTAGTTCTTGAGTAAAATTCAACCGTGGTCCTCAAAGTTGTTTGCAGGTGTTATTTAGATTCCCAAACTCACAAAATAATTTTTGGCTCCCTTATGTTGTAACGTGTCTCAACTAGCTCCAAACAGGCATTTACCCAATCCACTATCGTACGTGGCATGGATCTGACAGATAGGCCCACATGTCAACGATAAGGCTCCATCTTAAAAAAATCATATTTTTTTTTCACACGACCTCAAATGAAGATCATTTTAAAAAAAATTATAGCTTCCAATGAGATCTACAACTTTTTAGTTTTCAGTTTTTCAGTTGAGACCATTAAGATGCTAAAAACATAATATAAAGTTTCAGCAACATATTAATCGGATACTAGGGCTTGTCGCTTTAGAAAAAATATCTCTTGCTTGTAGAGTGTCAGATAAAGATACTTTGTATATGAAAATTATAGCTCTCAATGAGATCTATAAATTTCTAGTTTTGAGTTTTGTCATTTATGATCATTAAGATGCTTAAAAAATAATATAAAGTTTCAACACCACAGTAGTCGCATACCAGTCACCTTAGAAAAATCAAGTCTTTGTTGAATGGTGTCGGATAAAGATACTTTGTATATGAAAGTTGTAGCACTCGATGAGATCTACAACATTGACTTGGTTTAAAGAAACCCTAATACTTTGATGAGGACGTCCACCCGGGCGTGTCAGTTTGGACGCCCCGTTCCCCGGCCTTCACAGCGCGGGTCCAACACGCATCCAACAAATAACGGGCCTGCTCCTCAAGAAATCCCCACTTTCTCTAATAAAAAAACTGAAACCCCCAATCCCCACTCGCTTCGCTTCGCGTCGCGGCTTCACCTCGCCTCCTCTCTGCCTCGCCGCTGCATGTCACGCAACACCCCCATCCCTCGCCGCGTCTGTCGCCGCGCCATACTCCATTGCTCCCCCGCTGACCACCGTCCATGCTCCACCTCGCTGCGCCCCTTCCCGCGCAATGAGGTTCCCCGTCCCCGCCCCTATGTGTTGTGTCCCGTGCCCCGTAGTTGAGCGTCGTGCCCCATCCCCCACTATGTCAAGGTGGTGCCGCGGTGCTACCAACACCGCCATTCCCCACCAGAAGGTCATGGCCACTTCGACGTCGGCGCCGCTGCGATGCTCATCCTCAGTTTGCAACATCAGAGATCCGGAGTGGCCAGACCAGGCTAGGCGCCGGCGTAGCTACAATGTATGATCAAGTTTGTACACGCCTTGACTTGGCCTTTACAATTGGGATGCTTAGCAGATATCAGCGCAATACAAGTATTGATCACTTAGGGCCATTAAGAAGACCTTGCATTATTTGCATGTCATTAAGGATTTCATAAAAACTTAATGTTCTATGATTTTTTGGTAATGTTCTATGATTAAAAAAATATCACATGATATTCTGAGTATTAGACATGCAGTTTCTTTTCTTTCCTCCATGCAACACACTTTAAATGGAAAACTTAACCATGACATCCCTCTTTTTAAGAAAATCTGCTATAACAAAACAGGGGTACTAGAGTCATTTCTCTCCTTCACTAATTTGTTTCAAATCCTAGAATATCAAGTTTTTTTTTGGACGGATGAAGTAATATATAAAAAACCGGATAACCTCGGGGTCGTGGGTTATTCAGATTCTGATTATAATGGGTGCTTGGATTCCATCAAGTCCATGTCCGGATATCTATTCACCTTATCAGGGTAGCTATTTTGTAGAAGAGCTCCAAACAAAGTATTATTGCAACATAAACAATGCACGCAGAATTCATAGCTTTATTTGAAGCAGCCCAATAGGCCGCATGGCTGAAGAACTTTATTCCTGGACTAAGAGTGGTCAACAACATATCTAAACCACTAACCTTATATTGTGATAATTTGCCAGCAATTCTCTATGCGAGTGCCAGGTGTAGGGACCGTGACACCTAAGAGGAGAGAGGGTGAATTAGGCAACTTAAAAATTCTAACTCTAAACTATGACCTTTTTTGCTAACCCTAGCAAAACCTATGCAATAGATAAATTATCTAGATGTGCAACTATGGTTTTGCTAGTGCGTTGCTATCTCTACCGCAAACGTAGTAAAGTAATCAATGTAAATGCGGAAGCTAAAGGGCAAGGTAGAGATATGCAAACTCTCGTCGACGACTCCGGTATTTTTACCGAGGTATCGAGAAGCGCGCAAGCTTCCCCTAGTCCTCGTTGGAGCCCCTCGCAAGGAATCCCTCGCAAGGGCCAAGCTCCCGGTCAGGTAACTCCGTGGATAGCCTCGGGCCTTCCCCACGCGCAAGTGGGTCGCCGATGTGCCTCTCGGCAAGCCTCTCCCGGATGCTCCCCGCCGTCTTCACTATCAAGCTTCCGGCCGAAACGTCGCGGACCTTGTTCCCTCCGGTACACGGTGGCGGCCACACCACAAACGCGGTTGGTGTGATCTCGCAAGACTTCAAGCCCCTTCCATGTACAACACTTGTGCTCACAAGCATAGGGTGACAAGAGGTATCTAAACCTCACTAAACACTAGGCAAACACCTAGAGCAAGCGCATAAGCGGTGGTCTAATCAACCTAAGCACTTCGCAAAGCACTTATGCTAATCACCTAATAAAACACTAAGTACTATGTATGTGGAGATCACTAAAATGGTGTATCAACACCCTTGGTATGTTTCCTCAGTTCCACACTCACCAAATGGCCGGTGGGGGGGGTCTATTTATAAGCCATACTGAGAAAATAGCCGTTGGGGATGAAATCCCGCTTTTCTGCTACTGACCGGACTCTAACCAGCGTCCTGTCAGTACTGACCGGACGCGTCCGGTCATGAAAACGGCTCTCTGGAACCTTACTGATGTTGACCGGACTCTGGCACTCAGCGTCCTGTGCAGCGTCCTGTGCATCGGAGTGTCCGGTGCAGCGTCCTGTGTAGCGTCCGGTCGCTGCTGTTGACTCTGCTGTTGCTGTGCATCGGAGCGTCCTGTGCAGCATCTTGTGCCCTCTGTGAGCTCGTTTCTTCGCGATCTTGCGTCCGGTTTGGTTCCTATCTTCGTGCTTGGACTTTGCTTGATATCTTGTATCTTTTCTTGTGCTCCTAAGGTCTTGCTTATGGTGTTGATTATCGGATCATCACGTCGCCTTTGTCCAAGTCACGTCTTGCACCCTATTGAACTACAAAACATAACACTTGCAAATTCATTAGTCCAATTTGGTTGTGTTAGTCATCAAACACCAAAATCCAAAGTAAATGGGCATAGGGTCCATTTTTCTTACAATCTCCCCATTTTTGGTGATTGATGACAACACGACCAAAGCAAGCAAAATACAAAAAAATTAAATTGAAAAACTATCTACTTGCTATGATGCAATGCATGGGACAAGATTATGTGATGCTAAAAGATACTATATATAAGATACTATATGCAACCTTATCTTGCCCTTGCAAATGTCCTCATGTGATATTATGGATTAAAGCCTAGCTTTCTAAAAAAAATTCTCCCATTACTTAGACTAACCCATAATTCACTTTCCTCCCTTTCTCGGACCATTACTACTTGTAACTAAATGCTTGTTTTTTGTCCTTCAAATTCTCCCCCTTTGACATCAAACACCCAAAAGGAATACATTAGTAGCACAAGGAAGGGTCAAACTTTGTGAACCAAATGAAGGATTTGATTAGCCTGGAATAGGTCACAAAACTTGACTATCACATTATATAGGCTAAGCTCCCCTTAAATTTATGCATACATATGATAAAAAGCAAAGTATATGCATAATTAGCAATTCATTGTACAAGAGAGGTTAATCTATATAATGTATAAAGAAAGCAAATAAATATCAAAGTGAGATCAACATGGTGATATCGGTTTAGAAAATACCACATGTGAAAATCAATTTGATTTCTATCAATTGAAGTATAATGCTTTCCTCCGGGGACTCCATTTTCTTTGCAATGAGACTACTACACAAGATAAGCTTGAAAAGGTGTTAGTCTCAAAGCATCCAACTTGTAGATTAAGCTCCCCCCTAAATTTGTGCACACAAGTGTTGAATACTTATAAAATTTGTGCACATTTTTGGAGAGATTATCTACAATTTGGACTTTAGCACATATTAGATAAATAATTGTAAAACAAGCTATGTGCCATGCTCTTAAACAATTTTAAACCATGTTGCTCCAAGGGTTGATAATGAAACCGAGCAAGCCTACTATATGATATACCTATTGAATGCATGACAAAAGATTTAACTCGCATGCAAAACTCCTGCTCTGTTGCCCACATGCACTTGCACGCCCCCGCATACCGCATGCACCTGTTGTGCTTTCACGCCCGCCCCAGCATGCTGATGGTGCGCGTAAAGCTACGCGCCCGTGCCTGCTGATGTGCAGGCAAGTGAGGACCACCCACGCCCGCTTCGCTTGCCACGAACATGGGGCCGCTGCGCTTGCTTCCTGCGTCTGTTAATGTTGCAATATGAAGCACTTCTACAACATGCATCTGAAATAGGTGAAACATTTATAACAGACGCTTGCAACATATATGTATAGCAACTACAACATATGCAACATTCAGATAAAACACTTGCAATATACGTTTGAAATAGATGAAACGATTTAAATAGATGCTTGCAACATATGTGTATAGCCACTGAAACATATACAACATCTAGATCAAAACACTTCCAACATATGTCTAGAAACAGATGAAACTGTTGAACAAACGTTTGCAACATGCCTCTGAAACACTTGCAACATATGCAACATTCCTCGATCCACTTTTGCAACTTTCATATGAAACTATTGCAACATGGTTCTGAAACGTCTGAAACAATTGAAATGTACATTTGCAACATATGAGGAGAGAGTCTTGGGCCGGTCGATTCCGGCCGACGGGGTGGGAGTCGGCGGCGAGCGACTGCGCGCGAGCACCAGCACCACCAGCGCTAACAGCGCCGAGCTTGGCTCGGCGGCGACGGTGGGGGATGGGGGGCGGGGAGCGCCATGGCCGTCGGGGTAGGGGGAGCTCGGTGGCTAGGGTGAGAGAGGGCGCCACGCCAAGTTGAGGGAGAGCCGCCGACTCCCTTACAACACCACCGCGCCACACCTCCATGGATAACGCTCGTGCTCCATGAATTTGTAATGGTATTATCGCATCCGTATGTGCCGACATGCATACGAGCGTGCTCGGTTGCCTTCAGCCCATCGCCCAGGTTAGCATTTTACTAAGAAGCATTTTGATCCGGTTGATGGCTTCATGTCGCATCCACACGTACAGCACGCGTGCAGCGTGCAGTCCACTAGCTAGCCGGTTTGCATTTGCAACTAATCAAGTGACCACTCAGTAGCCAAAGTGCTGTGGCACGATGCATGCAATCACCAGCCTTAGGAGAGGGCAACACAGCAGCAGCCTCACCAGTACAAAGTGTGTAATCAAACTGATTTACACACTAGTGGAGCTAGTAGTAGAGGTTAATCACCAATAATGAGGCCACTCCTGGTTTCGCTTGCTCTGATTTTTGTGATTGCCGGTGTCGCGCACGGCGCGGGGGAGTGCGGGAGAGCCTCCGCTGACAGGGTGGCACTAAGGCTGGCGCCATGCATCTCGGCCGCCGACGAGCAGCTGCTGCTCGGCCGTGCACGCCATCGGGCAGAGCCCCAGCTGCCTTTGCACCGTCATGCTGTCCCGCACCGCCAGGGCTGCCGGGATCAAGCCGGAGGTCGCCATTACCATCCCCAAGCGCTGCAACATGGCCGATCGCCCCGTCGGCTACAAGTGCGGAGGTACGTCACGTGTACATGCATATTTCAAGAATATGTATATCCATGTAGGTGTGGATCCTACAAAACTGTGAACAGTATACTGCTCCCTCCGTCCAAAAAGACGTTTACGTTTTGTTCATTTCTAAAACAACGGTATTTTTAGGATGGAGGGAGTACACATTTGTACATTCGTTCTCACCTGAATTTGTTTGACTTTCACATATTGACTGCGTTCGCCCGGTGGAAATTTCAGCCAGAATTCATCGTTCACGGCTGAAATTCACTGTTCACACACTCACAAATTCCTCCAGATTCATCCAGATTTCTTCAAATTTCTCGAAGCGAACAGGCCCATTACACGCTGCCCTGACCACATCGTCAAGGAGACCGTACGTGTGCCAGGGATTAATAACAAGGTGATGAATGGCATGCAAGGCATTGTGTTGGAAAAATCGAATCCTCCGCTAGAATAAATAAAGCACACGTGGACGACGGGCTCTTGCTGTATCACTATTGGACTTTGCTTGTGTTGTATCTCAAAAATAATAAACATGTTCCGTTTCTCTAATATAATAAGAAAAAACTGTATTGCTTGTTAAGCTCATTGCACTATACCATGACACTAGAAAAGGGCAGATTTGGTATTACGCGCCAAAGATCCTCCCATCTCAGCACACTATCTGACGGGACTGACATTACGGCAAGCATAAATTTACGCCCTGTTCGTTTAGCTTATAAGCGCCGTACTTTTTCAGTCAACAAACAGTATTTTTCTCTCACAACGAATCAGTCAACAGTACTTTCAGTCATGGCTTATCAGCCAAGCGAACAGGACATTAGACATCAAACAGATTTATCGACCAACGTACTCTTTATCGACCGACGACAGTCTGTTGATTCAATATTCACCATTTTTGCTACGATAATGAACCAGGCCAGCCATTTTTGCTTTGGCACGCATATGAACTATCAAGTCGACCATAATATCAAAATACAGGTGACGGAAAGAAACCAGTCTCAAGAAAGGTCAACAAAGTTTCAGCTAGAAAGGTCAACAAAGTTTCAGGTATTTCAGCCTCTACTTTTTTCCATATCACACTACAATAGTACATGTTAATTTGAGGCGGGCAAACAGAGTTTTGAGGTGCAGACGCGGAGACACCTTTCCCATAGCATCTGTATAGACCTAGATTTACACATGTGGTCAACGCTCACCTCTGCAATTGATATTTGAAAATAAGGAGTTTTGGATTGGGATTAGAGTAGTTTAATATATTAGGGACCTAAATATGTAATTCCATAATTTTGGGATTTCGAGGAGAATATTGTGATAGTTTAGAGATTGCTCGTGTAATTATAAGCTAAGGATGCATATGTTGGTTTCACATTGAAGCACCACATCAGCTAATGACTTGTGATGTGGCTATTTTGGACCGTGATTGGGGTACTTAAATAGTATCAGGACTTTTTAAGGGTCAGCAGGGACCAGAGAGGCCGCTACTTAATTTTTATGTATATATGAAAGGGAATATTTACAATTTACAAGGCTTGTAAAGCCCAAACAGGGGAAAACTGTTTGAGCTTTAGATATGCAATTTCATAGTTCAAGGATCTGGATGAAAATGACATAATAGTTTAGGGATTACTAGTGTAATTTACTCTTTATTATATGGCTAAAAAATTGAATTCAACAAAGGGAGGTGCTACGTCAGCAGCTTTGGATTGAATAATCTCACTTTGTTTGAGATATCAGGTAGCCAATCAATTACAGATGGTCATTATGGAGATTTCATATTTCTTCTATTCTACTAGAAAACTAGAAGAAGCCATTTTACCAAATGCTTTTCTAAAAAGCTTTAGCTCTACCGAAGAAACTGCTTCTGTAGAGACGCCAGAGCCATTTTAAAATAGTTATCAATATGCTTACATATATATTTTATTGAGGTTAGCACTCTTGGTTCCTCCTAGATCTCACACTAAACTGCACCGTTGATCTTGAGCACCGTAGTGTATGCCTAAACGAAGGGGAAGCTAGAATTTTATGTCACCGAATCAGCGGAGTGACTCCTGAAGTTGCAATGCTATTTTATTGATTAGAAAGAGAGATTTAGAAATGTTAATGAGTAGATTCTAGTGGGAATAAGAAAAGCTAGTGGGCTTAGCCGACCACAATAGAATTATGTACTCCCTCCGTTCCAAATTATACGACGCTTTGACTTTTCTATATACACTAAGTAATGTATTTAGAAAAGTCAAAATGTCTTATAATTTGCAACAAAGGGAGTAGCTCTCTACTTAAATGATTGTTTATGCCATAGTAGCGCTAAGAGTGCAGCCTGCATACAAAAATCATCATTTTTAATACCACACAATGATAAGACTGTTTTATACCATATATGTAATGTAACGGTGCATTTAGCAAAACTATTTTTGGTAGGCTTTGGTCAAAGAATATTTTTATTTAAGATAAAACTAAAATAACATAAACTTTTAGAACCAGTAGAGTATGACAAGTGGTGTTCTTTTAATTGTTATTATGAAATGTTCTTTTCCATGAAGCACACATAACACATACCGATCAATCTGTCTCGACTTGACAAGAAATATTCTCTTTTCCAAACAGGTTACAGGTCCACATCTTTAAGGTGTGGTAAGACATTGTTGCAGAAACACCACTGCACATTAGTGAAACTGAAAGTTGAAGGGCTCAAGGGGGGCGACTGTGTTTTGCTAGTCAACGGCTAAGTAAATATATCAGAGAACCAACTCAGCTCACGGATCTGGCCAGGCAAAGACTTGCTTTGCAATGTCCCAAACTCCCAGTTGACTATGTTCATGCCTAGCTGATATCCCCATGTTCCCATCTCTAGGTGCGCGGAGGTTGCACAATTCCTCCGATCATTAGCATCACTAATCACTAGCTGCTACCACAGAGACAAACACACTGGAGTGTCTAGGAAAGACGGGAAGCAATGGCGGACCTGGCAGTGAGCTTGGCCAAATCGGTGGTGGAGGGGGCTGTGACCAAGGCCCTGGCGGCGATTGAGGAGGAGGCAACGCTGCGGCAGAGCACGCAGAACGACCTGGTGTTCATCACCGGTGAGTTCCAGATGATGCAGTCCTTCCTCAATGTCGCAGATGAGGAGCGCGCCAGGAACAACGTGGTGAGGACCTGGGTGAGACAGGTCCGTGACCTCGCATACAACGTGGAGGACTGCATCGAGTATGTGATCCACCTTGACAAGGCGTCAGACTGCCACTGCCGCTGCCTCCCAGGCTTCATCAGGCCAGAGCTGCCACTGGACAAGGCGGTCGCCGAGATAAAGCTGCTCAAGGGCAGGGTTGAGGAGGTGAGCCTTAGGAACATGCGCTACAACCTCATTAGTGATTCAGGTTCCAAGCCCGTCACGCAGCAACAGTTGGTGCCTGGTGCTTCTGTCGGTGCCACAACATTTGACATGCTCGTCAAAGCAAGAGATACCACAAAGATGCAACGAGGATTAGGAGATCTGACCAAGTTGTTGATCACCAAGAAACCTGGTGGAGACCTTGGAGTGATCTCAGTGTGGGCAGCAGGTGGCAATGCTGATACCACACCCATCATCAGGGAGGCTTATGGCAAACCAGAAATATGTGACAGCTTCAGATGCCGTGGCTGGGCAAAGCTGTCGCACCCTTTCAATCCCCATGAGTTCCAGCCGAGCTTGCTGATTCAGTTCCACACAAACTCATGCCTACAAAAGAAATCGGGTGTAGACGTTGGTACCCTCAAGAGATTGGAAGTGGCTGCAGAAGGCGAACTTATTGAAGAGTTCATGGAGCAAATGAAGGAGAGGTACCTGGTTATCCTGGAAAACGTTTCCAGTATGGTAGAGTGGGACACCGTCAGAGCTTACCTGCCTGAAGAGAAAAATCACAGCTGGGTCATCATCTCTACTCAGCAATCTGAAGTCGCTAGGCTGTGTGTTGGAGATCCATGGCAAGTGTTTGAGCTTAAGCAGTCCTCAGCCGAACACTCTGTATGTGTCTTCTTCAGGGAGGTAAGCAGCTGAAACACAATCGAATAACTTTCTGGAAAAAAATGGTCTTTTGCTCTTATAGTTTTGATCATTACATATTCTAATCATATGCTAGAAATATTAATTTCAAATTATTGATAGATATAGAAGTACTTTGATTAAAAATGTACAGTAGCAGTTCTACTTATTTTGCTCATCACCAGTGAAGGGCTGGCTGTGCAAACAAAACGAAAATGTGCAGACAATGCTAGTCATTGGTATATTTATCATTAACAAAAGCTCCCCCTGCCCCTGCACACACACACACACAATGAGACTGATTTCCTATAGTCCCCACATAGGGAATAACGGAAATAGGTTTAGGAGAAAGTAGTGGAATAAATTCTTATATTTGTTCAGTCAAATCATCAAATCCAAACTCATAATGTAACACTTGGCACAGGATTCAGAAACTGTGCCATCCCTCCAATGTTTGTTGCATGTTACATTAATTCTCTCCTTGACCACCCTTCTTAAATTTTCTATATTTTCAGGGTTCTCAAGGCGACAGAGATAAAAGCAAGCAAACCACTATGGTGATGGCTAACAATAATGAGGCATCATCATCAATGGGTGTCCAAAACAACACTGATATGTGTATTGGTCGATTCCCCCTAGTTGAAGTACGTGATTCACAGATGAAAGATCTCCGTGGCTATTTAGCCAGGGCGTGTGTTAATGGTGTTCCTGTGATATCCGTGTGGGGGATAGCTGGTGTTGGGAAATCAGCTCTAGTCAGGAACTTATACTACGACATAATGTATGACAGTAGCAACAGAATATTTACCATGTACAGTTGGGTGGATGTATCACATCCATTCAATTTAAGGAACTTGGCTTGGAGCTTACTTTCACAACTTCAGTCAGATTCTCCTCAGCAAAATGGAATCAGCAATCCCATTCAAGAGTGTCATGAGCTTCTGGAGAAGCATCGCTGCCTTGTCATTATAGATGGTTTGCAATCCACAGAAGAGTGGGATCTAATACGACATTACTTGGTATCTACACAATGTAGAAGCATTATCGTTGTGATTACAACTGAAGCAAGCATAGCCATACATTGTGCAAATCGAGAAGAGGCCATGTACAATGTCAAAAGTCTAGAAGACGATGAAGCACGTGATCTCTTCAAAAAGAAGGTGTGTTTTCTTGCAAGATACTTGCATATTCTCTTGGTCTTGCTAAATCATTTCTCAGATGAATCTTGATGCTCAAATCTATGATTTTTCTTCTTTTCCCCCTCTAGGAGATTAAACTGTGTTTTGCAAAACATGAAAATGGTGTGAACATTTTTTCTTTTGCATCAAAGTAGTTTTATCCAAGCTTTTTTTTCTCTGTTGCTACTATGCTCATCCAAACTTCTTAAAATACACAGAATAATCTTATCCAAGTCTTCTATAGTAAGCTTAACAAAACTCCTTATCCAAATGGTATCATAAAAATTCAGAACAATTCTTGGACCATGAGTACAATTTTTTTTCTATTAACGAACTATATGTTTAGCAGTATAGATTTTATAAACAATAGACCATATTACAAGCATACTATCAATATAGATATGTCGTAATATTTCAACAAAAAATTGTATATTTTTCTAAATAAAAACTTACAGATTATAACAAACAACAAGCTGCAATCCACAATTTGTAAGATAAAACAAACAGATCTTGATGCACATGTATTTTTTTTCAATTTTCAATACATGAGTTTATGCATGTTAACAGCACAAGCTAAAACTAAATCTAAAGTGTGATTGATTGATCTACTAATTTAGCTTCTTTTCAATAATACAGGTAGGCACATTTCCAGATTCGTCCGCTTTAAGGGATTCTGAAGATCCGGAGCTTCGAAAACTTATTTCCATGTGTGGCGGACTTCCCAAAGTAATAGTTGCTGTAGCCAACTTTTTGGCACCCATGACAGTCAGCTGGATGAAAACCGCAATGAATCTTAGTGACAGATTTATGCATGATCTGGAGACTAAACCAGAATTTGATAACCTGCGTGGACTATTTGGTTGGATGCATTCCTACTTCCGTACTTGCCCAGATTATCTCAAGCCATGTATCCTCTACCTGTCCATTTTCCCGCAAGGCCAAAGCATTCGACGGAGGCGTCTAGTGAGGCGGTGGATCGCAGAGGGTTACTCGAGGGACACGTCCAACAGGTCAGCTGAGGAGAATGGGGAGAAATTCTTCTCAATGCTCCTTGATCTGAGTATCATCCAGCAGACTCCACATTCAGTCACCACTGCAGATACAAGAACGGTCATGTGCCAAGTCAATGGTTTCTTCCGTGAGTACATCATATCAAGGCAAAAGGATGAGGACCTTGTCTTCGAACTGGAGGGCAGGTGCATATTGACCAGTCAACGCACAGGACGTCACCTTGTCATAAAGGATAGCTGGGACAGAGACAAGATCGTGTTCAGTAGTATTGACTTCTCAAGGCTACGCTCCCTCACTGTGTTTGGACAGTGGAAGCCCTTCTTCATCAGTGACACTATGAGGGTGCTCCGGGTGCTTGATCTCGAGAATGCAACAGGTGTGACATATAAATACCTGGAGCAGATGCTGAAGCTGCTTCCTCGCCTCAAGTTGCTCTCTCTAAGAGGAATAAGAGAGATCTGCCATCTGCCAAGTTCATTTGCGGCTCTGAGGCAACTTGAAACTCTGGATGTCAGGGGCACCTCCATAGTCACTTTGCCACCATCCATCACCAAACTTACCAAGCTGCAATACATCCGTGCTGGCACAGCCAAGGAACCATCAGTAGCATGTGCTCATTTGTCATGGTTGCCTTGCTGCCGCAGAGCTTGTCCTGTAGGTGGTGTTCAGGTGCCTGCAGGGATTGAGGAACTTACATCCTTGCACACTCTTGGTGCCGTCAATGTTGGTTTTTCAGGGGGCAAGACCATCCTGAAAGAGCTCAAGAAGCTCACCCAATTGCACAAGCTCGAAGTGACCGGTGTCAACAAGAAAAACAGCAAAGAGTTCTGTTCTACCATCTCAGACCACGTTCATTTGGAATCCTTATCAGTTTGGCTCTGCATGGGCAATAATGAACCATGTTTGAATGACATGTTCTGGCCTCTGCAGAAACATCTGGAAAAACTTCAAAGCCTTAAACTATATGGTCTTGCAAAAGTGGTGCCACCATGGATCAAAGATCTTCCTAAACTCACAAAGTTACATGTGAAAATGGCAATATCAAAAAATGTTAACATAAGCGAAGTTCTTGGGGAAATAAAAGGACTATGTATTCTACGTCTTGATATCAGGCCACTTGAAGATGGTGATGGTGACCTTAACTTTTGTGTCAAGGTGAATGGAGTAGAGCAGCGCAGTTATTTGAACGTCAGGATACTTGAGATTGCTTGTAACTCTGAGTTAAATGTATCCTTTGGATCATTAGCAATGGAAAATCTTGAGCTGCTGACAGCTAAATGCTGTACTGGGTCGGCAGTGAAGTTTGCTGAGCTAAAGAGTCTGTCTAAAGGAAAACTCAAGGAGGTGTGGTATTTGGGTTCCCTTGACAACAAAGTTAAGGTGGACATGGAGAATCAACTTAACCAGCATCCTAAGACACCAGCTTTGAAACTGGAGGAACCATGTTCGTCCTGATGCATGCTGACAATCTGTCTGCTGTTTGCTGATTCTGGCACCAGAGCAGGATCAGGACTAAATGACTGGTGCTTTTCATTTATACCTTCCCGCGTCCTTTTCCTGCACTCTAGACATTTTGAACTGAAACATCTGCGTCCATGGCAGTGTAAAGATAATTGTTGCTTCTTCGATGTCAAAATGTACATGGAGAAAAATAAGGAGTTAACATATATAGCTAAAATGCTAAATTTACTCGAGTTTGTTTACTCTGTACTGCAAACGTTATATGCATCCGTGGCATATAATGGACCTGTGCATTGACATCGTAATTCAATTATCTTGCTTTCATTTTGTGCTTGTTTTCCCCTGATTCCTTGGGTGATATTGTGTAGATGTCGTCTCTCATAGTCTCGTATTATTGGTTCATGTTAATTCCAGGTCTCATTGAGTCGATTTGTCGATGTGCCTAAAGTCTTGACCAGATCTTTCTCCATTAGAGTACACTATCTCTCTCCTGTGCAAGGTGCTTGTCAGCAACCTGGGTTCTACAGCTGAAGCCGGTGCCGACCAAGGCGTCACGCACGACTAAAACCCTGAAGATGGGCCGAGAAGGAGCACAAGGGCGCGCCGGCCCAACACACGCGTCCAAGGCCCGGCGTGGGCATGAAGACGAGCAGCTGGCAAGAGAGCCGTAAGCTAGTGGTATAAGGATAGAGCGATGGTGAGGAGAGGGAATTAACAAAGAATTGAACCCTGTTTTGTAACAATCACTCCTCTTTCTATGACTCTTCCTCCGAACTGAATCCCAACTACTGCTTGCTATCCTATTCTTCCTCTCTTGTATGCTGGTGCTAACAGTGCTATGCACATATGTTTTGTGCTAGTCAGTATGGAGGCTAGAAAGGATCCTCTAATTAGTAATAGTTCTAGGAAGTCTTGTGAGGATCAGTATGGAGGCTAGAAAGGATCCTCTAATTAGTAATAGTACGATTGCTAAAAAATCCAATAACCTAAACGGGACATCTTCAAAATGATTATATGTTTATATTCTGTACCATTCGTTTAGAACAAGTCACAATTATCATATCAACTGATGCACAAAATCTTATGCCCATGACAAAAATCTGAATTTTAACTTGCACTAGAAGTCTTGGGTTTCAACCAACCTCTTAGTAAATTTAATTTCCAAGGACAAGGCTATCTAGAATCTAGAAATTCCCATCTTTAGACCTCGTCTTACACTGGAGCATTTTAGAACTGGCCCAGTAAATCGCAAGCAATGTGACTCAGAGAAGCAACAGGCAAGGTTGCAAGTTAAGCATCGACAGGAAAACTAGATCTCTACAACAGACCCTCTTATCCACGAAGCACGAAACAGAGGAACAGCTTTGAATCCGCAGATTCCTTCTCCTGCTTGCTTTGTAAGAAAAAGAAAAAAGAATTTATTGTACCTTGGGCCAGAAGGACGTATTGGGGCAACAGGAACAAGCGACGCGCAGGTGTGGACGCCCTTCCTCTTCAAGCTCAAGCTGCTAGTCTGCTACCGGTTCGAGGTCGATGGCGTGGACTGGGGCTGCAGTGTCGTCGCTTATTGTGCTCGGCGGCGGTGGGGATTCCATGGAGTAGCGAGGAATCTGGGAATCAGGCGGTGAGCTGCATCATTGGCGGGCGCTGGGACTGCGAATTGGGGAACGCCGACCGGTGGCGGGGCCCTGTATTGCCTGGCCTGGGCACCAAGTCCAGCAACGCTGGAAGCGCATGAGCGAAGGACTTGAGACAGCAGAGCACAAAAATGTTTCGTTCTTTTTCGAGGCACAAATGAGAAACAGAATTCCATCGCATTTATCCCCTAAACTTACAACCTATTTTGATTCCAATTAAATTACAAAAATCTTTATTACGATAAGATTATAACATTATTAGGCCGTTTAGGTCTCTTGATTGACTATAGAGGTGGACTATTATTAGTTGGAGTATAAATTATCTATAATTTCAAAAAAAAAAAGGGCTTTGGAGACAGATTGAGGATTTTTGTAATCCGGATCTGCAGTGTTTTGAGCATCTTCAGATTATTTTATCTGATTACTGTAATTCAGTTGGCATCCAAACAACCTCACAATAATATCTTGATCATCTTGCTTATTTTGAAACACCCACTTTGTTCCAATGACTCTGGCACCTTTGGGCCGCTCTTCAAAAGTCTAAACTTTATTGTGGGTGAAGTTGTTCAACTCTTCATGCATTGCATTTATCCAATCCAGATTTTAAAGAGCTTCTTCTACCTTAGTAGGCTCAAAGCAAGATACAAAAGAGTGATGAACGATAAATGAAACAAGTTTTTGTGAGCGAGTCATTACACCCTTTGATGGACTCCCCATGATGAGATCTTGCGGATGATCTTGTAGTAGAGGTGTATTTCTTCTATTGACCACTTGAGGAGGAGGTAGTGGAGCATCAACATCTTATGCTTGTACCACCATTTGATCATGGGAGACATGAGTGTCTTCACTTTCTACTCTCCCATCTTTATCACCATCTTATGGCACATTTGATAAAGAATGTGGATCAATCACTTGTACATCATCTTTATCATCTTTAGGCTTGATGTCTCCAACCAAAATGTTCTTCATAGCCTTCCTCAATGGTTCATCACCTACATCATCAAGATCATATCATCAAGATTCTCATGTGCTCCTTAGGAGCCGTTAGATTCATCAAATTCCATATCATATGTTTCTTCAACCAAGCCGGTGGCATGATTAAATACTCTATATGCTTTGGACTTTGATGAGTAACCAACAAGAAAATCAATATCACAACGTCTTTGAAACTTTCCTAGGTGTTACCGCTTTTTGTAGATGTAGCATTTGCAATCAAACACCCTAAAGAAAAAGACGTCTGGCTTCTTCCCATTGAGCAACTCATAAGGTGTCTTGCCAAGGAACTTTTGAAGGAATAGGCGGTTTGATGCATAGCATGCGGTGTTGATAGCTTCCGCCCATAAAACTTTAGGGGTATTGTACTCATCAAGCATTGTTCTTGCAAGAGTGATCAATGTCTGGTTTTTCCTCTCAACTACACCATTTTATTGAGGAATATATGTTGCGGAGACCTCATGCCCAATCTCAACTTCATCACAATAGGCTTCTATATTTGTGTTGTCAAATTCCTTCCCATTGTCACTTCTTATCTTCTTAAGCTCCACTTCAAATTTATTTTGTGCTCTCTTGGCAAACTTCTTGAAACAAGATGTAACTTCGGATTTGTCATGAAGAAAGAATACTCATGTATACCTTGAATAGTCATCAACAATCACAAGACAATAAAAATTTCCTCCCAAACTCTTGTATGTTGTTGGTCCAAATAAATCCATATGAAGGAGTTCTAGCACTCTTGCGGTTGACATAAAAGCTTTTGTTGGATGGGTATTTGCAACTTGCTTGCCGGCTTGACATGTACTACAAAGCTTGTCCTTCTCAGACTTCACATCCTTCAACCCTCTCACCAAATCATTCTTCATTAGCTTCTTGAGTGAGTGTCGATGCGGGACCCATAGGATACCCCATAAGGGAGAGAGAAGATCTAGTGCAACTAGGATTCTTTCTATGTAATCTTAGTAGTGGAACTATTAAGTAATCCTACTAGGAAATCTCATTGTAAACCGACTAGGACTCTGACCTCCTAACTATATAAAGGAGGGCAGGGCTCCTGAGAGAAGAGGACGACAATTGTACAACACAACATATCACAATCAATCCAACGCAAAGGCTAACGTCGACTGGACGTAAGGTTATTACTCGATCTACGATCGAGGGCCTGAACCAGGATAAATCGACTGTCTTTTGCGTTAACCATCGGGTTTAGCATACGCCGAAGCCCGAACATACTGCCCCGGGTACCCCCGTGGCAGGCTATCGGTGGTGAAACATCGACAGCTAGCGCGCCAGGTAGGGGCTTTCAGCGACTTTACATCTGAAAGCTCGATGGACCTCGATAACATGATCTTCCCGACGGGATCAACTTTCATCTTCGGCTCATGGATTTGCGAGGCGGACAACTATGGTAGGCTCCAAAGCCATCTCCTCAAAGATCCGGATCAGCATGAAGAATTTCCTATTTCGACAACTACGATGGATCAGCTCACCAGAAGATTCGCGCAGCTCATAATATCCGATTCAAATAAGATTTCACGGCTACGCGCATCCGACTCGAATTCAAGCTCCGTGTCCAAGATGAAGTCTTATTCGAGTGCTTTCAAGAAACCGAGTTCTTTTTTGGCAGGATTCCAGAGCACAACCCAAAACAACTCGGATTACCCTCAGAGTTCTTTCAAAAAGTCGAGTTCTTTTCCATTTGGGCTCAACAACACGGCAAAATCCTATCAGGGACAGATCGAAAGGTCTTTCAAACCAATGCTTGGGATACCACTGACAGGAGCCCAGGAGGGTCTCGTGCTAACAATAACATCACAAGACTGTATCATCCACTGGCCAGGTTCTATTCCTGAAGATAGCGGAACCCAACTAGTCAGCACAACAACAACAGTTATTCTACCTTACCAAGAAGGAGACTCGATCTACGACATCGAGGCATCTACTAAAGTTATCAGCGACTCCGACAGTATGAAAACTAACACCAATAACAGAATGGCTCACGCACGGGAAGTGCTCATGGTTCGACATCCTCGGTCACCATTAAACCCCCCAGAAGCACCCGATGTCAGGTCATCAGATGAATTAGAATCCAACATATCACCCTTTGCCTAGGGCTACGATGGAGAAACCGAGAGTCAGAAACAAGCTAGAGAAAGAAAAAACAAGTTGAAGCAAGGGCGCCAACACCGTGCTAGGCAGCGCAGGGAAGCTTGGATCAGATATGAGTCAAAGTTGGTTGAGTACGACAAAAGAAAATCGCAACGAGAAGTCGAAGGAAGACGCACGGCAAATACGCCTTACGATAAGATTCGAGAAGCATTAGAAGAACTCGGAGCAACTTCACATCCCGGTGAGAAGTATGAACAGCTCTAGGACTTCCGATCGATGATCCCGAGAACGCATGAAGAGAGAGCTCGATCAAGACTACCCGCCAGATTAACAACCCACAAGCAAGAAGATCAAAATTAAAGGAAATCTGCTTTCGAAAGACTTGGGCTGAGTGGAAGCCATGACGGAGGAAGTAGGAAGGAACATAATCAAGGCCACCGATTTGAACAACCAAAGAAGACCAGGAGTAGGGTGCCTACCCAGACAACCTCGCAAGATTATTCCCATCAAAACGATAGTTGGCCAGAAGAAGGTGCCGAATCCGAATTCAAAGAAACCAGGACACACGACAGATTCCCCTGTTTCACGAATAGGCTTGCATTGGTACGATTACCTCACAAATTCAAGCCGTCTAACCACTCCAAGTATGATGGCAAAACTGAACCAAGGCAATGGCTCAGAATATATTCACAATCAATTGAACTAGCCGGAGGAGACGACAATATCAAAACCCTGTTCTTTCACATGGCATTAGAAGCCATGCCCCTCCAATGGTTCGACAAACTGAATCCAGGATCTATCAGAAATTGGGAGGATTTACAAAGAGCTTTTTGTGAGAATTTCGCAGGAATCATTACACACCCAATCACTCATGCAGAACTAAAAGGACTCAAGCAAAAGGGAGGTGAAAGTCTTAGAAATTACTATCGATGATTCGGCGAACTACGAGCTCAAGTGCATGACATAACCGAACGAGAAGTAATTGAAGCTTTCTCTCACAGAATCATGGCTAGGTGGCAATTTCAAGACTTCTGCAAAGAAAATCCGAGAAACAATGAAGAATTCAGACGAATAGTAGAAAAGATGATTACTGCAGAAGAAAAAACACGAGAGAGGTTCCCGGACAGAAGCAACCAGGACAACTCAGACAAGCAAAATCACCGAAATAGCAGACATCAAGAAAGAAAATGTAGACCAGACAATACTGTGGCAATGGCCGACAAATCAAAGAAGTTTTCCAAACCCAGAAGATATGATGACATTGAAAACATACGTTGCCCATTGCACCCTAATGGGAGGCACACCATCGAAAATTGCTACACTTTCAATGATCGATACACAAGAAAAGATAGTAAGGAAAACACCAAAGAGGACAATCAGAAAAGAGATGAAGACAACCACGAGGACAAAGGATTCCAAAAACCCAGGGGAATGGTAGCAGTGATCTTCTCAGGGGCTCCGGATTGCAGAAGCAAACATTAAGAAAAACTAGCACTATGGACCATTATGACAGCAGAACCGGCTACACCAAGATATCTCAATTGGTCACAGTATCCTATCCAATTTACCAGAGAAGACCAATGACTAGCGTGGGAAACGCAGGCCATTATCCACTGGTTCTAGATCCAACTATTGCTGGTATGACCGTCACCAAAGTACTAATCGATGGGGGAGCTGGACTCAACATCATCTTTTCAGAAACTCTAAGGAAAATGGGACTACAACTCGCCGGGATGATCACGCCAACAAGCACACCTTTTTATAGAATAGTACCCGGCAAAGCAGCCATGCCACTCGGACAAATTACTTTACCCGTTACTTTTGGAACTCCTTCAAACTACCGAACAGAGTTTATCAAATTTGAGGCCGCTGACTTCGATTCGTCATATCATGCAATCCTCGTACGCCCAGCACTGGCCAAATTCATGGCAATACCACATTATCCATACTTACTGCTTAAGATGTCAGGACCCAACGGTATCCTTTCTCTTCGAAGCGATTTGAAGCGTGCTTTTGACTGCGATGTTCAGGCGATCCAAATTGCAGCTAAAACACAAGCCGATAATGGAAGAAAAGAAATAGCCGCAATCGCTGCAGAGACAAGCCAAGAAGAATTAGAAATACCAGCTAAAAAGCCCAGCATCATCGCACCACCAAAAGAAGCCAATGTCAAGCAAATCGACTTAGGCACAGGCGATACCTCCAAGACAGCAACCATCAGTGCTCACCTCTCAGCAAAATAGGAATCACGCTCACCAACTTTCTTCGGGACAACAAAGATATCTTCGCTTGGAAGCCGGCCGACATGCCAGGAGTCCTAAGGGAGTTGGCTGAGCACAGAATTGATGTTAATGAAAGCTCCAAGCCTGTAAAGCAATGGCTACGACGATTCTCACCCGATAAAAAGGTAGCAATTAAAAAGGAAATAACAAAACTGATGGCAGCCGGATTCATCAGGGAAATCCTTCATCTAGACTGGCTAGCAAACCCGGTCCTTGTGCAGAAGAAAAACATGGATGAGTGGCGCATGTGCGTCGACTACACAGATCTCAACAAACATTACCCAAAAGATCCGTTCGGGCTACCACGCATTGACCAGATAGTTGACTCAACAGCAGGATCTACACTATTATCTTTTCTCGATTGCTATTCAGGGTATCACCAGATCGTGCTAAAAGAACAAGACCAGAGCAAGACATCTTTCATCACCCTATTTGGTGCCTACTGCTACAAGACCATGTCGTTTGGACTAAAGAACGCTGGCGCCACGTACCAAAGAGCTATCCAAACTTGCCTTGGGAATCAAATTGGTGAAAATGTGGAGGCATACATGGACGATGTAGTGGTGAAAACAAAGAACCCAGACACTCTAATTGAAGATTTAAAGCAAACCTTCGAAAACTTGAAGAGATGGAGATGGAAATTGAACCCAAACAAATGTGTATTTGGAGTTCCCTCAGGACAACTACTCGGATTTTTGGTCAGTCAGCGCGGGATCGAAGCCAGCACCAAGCAAATTCGAGCTATAACAGAAATGGGCCCACCTAGAAGTATCAAAGATGTGTAGAAACTAACAGGATGCATGGCGGCCCTCAACCGTTTCATATCAAGACTCGGCGAAAAGGGGTTACCTTTCTTTAAACTACTAAAGAAGACAGACAAGTTCGAGTGGACAATAGAGGCCGACGAAGCTTTCAAAAAACTTAAAGAATACCTCACCTCGTCGCCTGTCCTGACACCTCCAAAGAAAGACGAAGATATGATGCTATATATTGCGGCGACTTCTACCGTAATCAGCACGGCAATAGTCATAGAAAGAGAAGAACAAGGGCACGTGTATAAAGTGCAACGTCCCGTATACTACATCAGCGAAGTACTATCAGAATCAAAAATCCGATACCCGCATGTACAAAAACTACTCTACGCTCTACTCATCACCTCACGCAAGCTTCACCACTATTTCGAAAGCCACAAGATTACCGTGGTGACAGATTTTCCACTCGGAGACATCCTACACAATAAAGATGCCACGGGGCGCATATCCAAGTGGGCAGTTGAAATCGGAGCTCTTAACATCGATTTCACCCTGCGGAAAGCAATCAAATCTCAAGCCCTCGCCGATTTTGTGGCTAAGTGGACAGAGATTCAACAGACTTTATCAGATACAATCCTTGACCACTAGAAGATGTACTTTGACGGATCACTCAAACTAGGCGGGGCTGGTGCAGGCGTTCTCCTCATTTCTCCAGAAGGAAAACAACTCAAGTACGTCCTTCAGATATTATGGCAAGCTACAAATAACGAAGCAGAATATGAAGCCCTCATCCACGGGTTACGAGTGGCAATTACTCTCGGAATAAAGAGATTACTCATATACGGCGATTCAGCAGTAGTCATCAACCAAGTCAACAAAGATTGGGATTGCACCAAAGAAAACATGAGTGCTTACTATGCTAAAATACGGAAACTTGAAAAACATTTTCAAGGATTAGAAATTCTACACGTCCTGCGTGATTCCAACATTGCAGCAGACATCCTCACCAAGCTCAGATCAGATAGAGCGAAGGTTCCACCCGGCGTATTCATAGAAGAGCTATCAGTTCCCTCTATCAAACAACCCGATGAAACAACCCATGAAATTTAGGCTAAAGGCGTTCAGATCTTGGTAATCAACACTTCATGGAGCCAAGTTTTCATCGACTACATCAAAGAAAATAAATTGCCAGCAGATAAAGCAGAAGCCACCCAAGTTGTTCGTAGAAGCAAAAACTACGTTCTAGTAGGAGATAGACTTTACAGAAGAGCATCATCATCAGGAGTACTCCTAAAATGTGTCTCATTTGAAGAAGGAAAAGAGATCCTAGATGAAATACACTCAGGTTGCTGTGGAAATCATGCCGCTTCAAGAACACTAGTTGGCAAAGCATTTCACACCGGATTCTACTGGCCAACCGCTTTGAAAGACGCAGAAGAACTTGCCAGAAAATGCAAAGGTTGCCAAATGTTTGCAAGACAAGCCCATGTGCCAGCTCACAATCTTATCTGCATCCCACCCGCTTGGCCTTTTTCCTGCTGGGGGCTGGATCAAGTAGGACCTCTGAAGAAAGCAAAAGGCGGCTTCGAGTACATCTTTGTAGCAATCGACAAGTTCACCAAGTGGATCGAATACAAACCACTCGCAAAATACAGCGCAGCAAAAGCAGTCGAGTTCATCCAAGACATTATACACCACTTCGGGATGCCCAATCGAATCATCATAGATCTAGGTTCCCCCTTCACGGCTACATAATTCAAAAGCTAGGCACAGGACTGTGGTTTCAGTATAAACTATGCATCTGTTGCACATCCAGAAGCCAACGGACAAGTAGAAAGGGCTAATGGACTCATACTAGCCGGATTAAAACCAAGATTATACGAAGAACTAGTGGACTATGGAGCCAAGTGAATTAAAGAATTACCTAAAGCAGTATGGGGGCTACGAACTCAAATGAGCAGAGCAACCGGCTACTCACCCTTCTTCCTAGTTTATAGGACAGAGGCCGTACTACCTGCCGACTTGATCTGGACATCACCAAAGATAGAACAATACAATGAAGGAGAAGCAGAATACACAAGAAGATTAGAACTCGACAGCTCAGAAGAAGTCAGAATAAACGCTACCCTCCAATCAGCCAGATACCTACAAGGTTTAAGACGACACTACAACAAGAGTACCCATCCTCGATCATTACAAGTCGGAGACTTAGTGCTAAGAAGGATACAAAAGACTGATGGACAACATAAGCTACTCAGTTCATAGGAAGGTCCGTTCATTGTCACAAAAGTCACCAGACCAGGCATATACAAGTTAATAACCGAAGATGGAAGAGAAATCAACAATACATGGCACATCAGCCAGCTAAGAAGATTCTACGCGTAAAAACAAATCAAGAGAAAACAGATATGCAAGTCACAAGGGACCAACGTTCACAATCGACGAAGGACAATATTCTTCGACAACATATGTATTAGTTTATATTCATGATCAATAAAGATGATATTCATCCACAGCATCTTTTATCATGACTTTCAACGAGTTGTAATGAAACAAAAAGCAAAATGGCTGAAAACATGCCTGAGTATCCCGGCCGAGAGCAAAATAGCTGAAAAGACGCTTGAGCCCGCCGATGAGGGTAGCTAAAAGCTAACACCCGAAACAAAAAAGCAAAATGGCTGAAAACATGCCTGAGCATCCCGCCCGAGAGCAAAATAGCTGAAAAGACGCTTGAGCCCGCCGATGAGGGTAGCTAAAAGCTAACACCCGAAACAAAAAGCAAAATGGCTGAAAACATACCTGAGCATCCCGGCCGAGAGCAAAATAGCTGAAAAGACGCTTGAGCCCGCCAATGAGGGTAGCTAAAAGCTAACACCCAAAACAAAAAGCAAAATGGCTGAAAACATGCCTGAGCATCCCGGCCAAGAGCAAAATAGCTGAAAAGACGCTTGAGCCTGCCGATGAGGGTAGCTAAAAGCTAACACCTGAAACAAAAAGCAAAATGGCTGAAAACATGCCTGAGCATCCCGGCCGAGAGCAAAATAGCTGAAAAGACGCTTGAGCCCGCCGATGAGGGTAGCTAAAAGCTAACACCCGAAACAAGAAGCAAGATGGCTGAAAACATGCCTGAGCATCCCGGCCGAGAGCAAAATAGCTGAAAAGACGCTTGAACCCGCCAATGAGGGTAGCTAAAAACTAACAACCAAAACTAGTCGACCAAAATTAAGCTTAAAAAGACCCTCTAGCTCTTCGTTTTGAAAAGCAAGAGGCTCAGGGGCTACATCCAGATAGGAATACTCTACATCCAGATAGGAATACTCTTTTCCTCAGAAAAGCACAAGCGCCACTCAAGAAAGCACTCAGATGCCGAAGTTTGTCAAGGCAACATTCAATGCCAAGTTGTTTTACATAGCGCAGACGAAAGGTTGTCAACGCAAAAATCTACACCTAACAAGTCTGCCAAAGTTTGCCAAGCGCGGACAAGGTACTCGGCGGATCACAAAAGAGGAAGAAGAGAAAAGTACTCGACAAATCGAGGGATTTCGTCAGGATAACACACAGAGTTGAGCAGAGACGAAAACAGGACAAAGTACTCAGCAAGTCAAGTAAATCCGACCACACCCAGGCAAAGAATACATCAACGAGAATAAAGAATCTTCATTTTAAGAGGAGTGTAATATTACAAGAGGCTGATCAATTGGATCCGGCATTGTCATCAGGAAGGGAAATATCAATGTTAAGACTATCTACAACCCTACTGGCTAAACCTTCGACCTCAGACTCCATCCTCTCAACAGCATCAAGGTATTCTTGGCTATTAGCTTCCTCCGCTATCTTGGACAGAGGCGCCTCTAGAGCAAGGACCCGGACCTAGGCCAGCACATTCTTGGTACATACTTGAGCGCACTTCTTTGCAAACTCTTGGAAACGAGTCGGAATCCGAGGAATGAACTGAGCCCAAGATTGCCCGTCATCCGCTGGAGTCCAGAGAACATCAGCTACTGAACGAAAAGATTTTCACAAAACATTCCAATTTTCAGTAGCCGTCGCTAGTTTCCCAGACAAGCCTTCAATAGTTTTTGGGCCTGCACAAGATCTCTATCAGCTCCACGCCTAATCAGCTTAGCAAGGGCGAGTTCTTCCTCAGCACGAGTAATTACCTCCTCAGCCTTGTTATGACTGGAGCGGACAAGAGCCTTCATTTCATCGATACTCTCCGAGAGCTTCTGCTTCTCAACTCGGAGAACTAGACAAGACACCCAAGAACAAGTCAGCGAAAAAAGAAGTCAAAATACAAGAAGAAATAGGCAGAACCCGCGGCACCTTTGCATTCATTCTTCGCAGACTCCACCGCGGCATCTCTCTACTTCTCTGTCTCCACTACCCGGGCACGAAGGATCTTCTCCTCCTTTTGGTGCATTTGACGCTCTGTCTCCAACTCAGCCCGGAGAAGGTTGAGATCAGCTTTCAGAGCGTCCACCTCAGAAGACAACTTTCTCTCATTTTCAGATGAGAAAAAGAAGCCAGAATGATCACGAGAAAAAGACTGAGCAAAAAGAGGCAAAGAGAAACAAGGCATAAGGACAGAAGAAAAACAAGCACGCAAAAAAGGAGTGGCAGTAAAACCTACCTGGAGCTTTTCACCAAAAGAAGTCGCGAGGGTCGACAAGCTCCCCTAGGCCGTGGTCAGCTCCGATAACCGATGGGTGGCATCGAACTGTTGCACCACGTCACCGGAAAAAGAGGGACCGCCGGAAACAAGAGAATGGGAAGGAGAGGCCGGCTAGGGCGAAGAAGGAGCAACCAAAGCAACCTCTAGGGAAGCTAGAGTCAAACCCTCAGAAGGACCCGACACGACAGCCACAGTCACCTCCGGAGCGGCCAAGTCCACAACTTCGCCAGGTAGCTCCGAAGCCCCCGCAACAACTTCATCAACAGAATGTTGTGAGTCCTGAGGCTCAAAACTCGTTGGCACGGCGGGAGGCAGAGAAGAAGTCGATAAAGAAACAAGAGAAGATGAAACACTAAAAAGTGATAAAAGAAAGCACCGATAAGAACCAGAAGAAGGAAGATAGAAGCCAAAAAAGATAAAAGCCAGAATCTACTCACCCGACCACTTTCTTCTTCGCGAAGCCAAAAGAAGGCCTCGCAGGGGGAACCACGACGGTGAAAACGTCCCCGCCACCCGGCGACAGGAGCGGGGTAACCGACAACGGAGCCGCGGAAGAAGCCAAGGCTGGAGCCATGAAAGAACTCTGCACTAGAGGAGCGGTAGAGCTCAGTACGGGGGCCACCAAAGAACTTGACACCGGAGCTTCAGAAGAAGTCAGCACGGGAGCCCTAGAAGAACTCATACGCGACGTTCGATTACTTCAAAAGGTTCAAGACTAAAAGTTAAAACAAAGAAGAGAGATTCAATGCAACAGGAATATGAAAAACAACTCACCGCCACATGATGAGGGGTACTTTGTCATCCTCATCTCCCTCAGCCAAGGAAACCATGACGGCGGCAGATTTCTGAAAGCTAGGGTTTAAAGGCAGGAGCTGAGCAGGAAAGGAAGATGAAAGGTCTTTAAATAGATTTTTCAGTAATAAAAATGGCCCACTAGGCCCGTTAAAACACAGTGTGAGAACGCAACGGTCCATTTACCGACGTAGCTAAAACAACGGAGGGCACGAATCCACACAATGATACAAACCAACGGGCAGATTTCAGACTTATCTATCCAGCACCACGGCAGGGTTATCAAATCGCTACAAGAACAACTCGTCAAACCAAGAAGAAAGAAAGGGCTACCTTGCAAGGAACAAAGGAACCCGGTTATTGAAGAAAGAAACTAGGTAATCTCATGAACGATAGGGATCACAGCAGAAAAGTAAAAGACAACTCAGAAGACAAGATTCGTTACATTACAAGCGACTTCAAAAGTAGAAGATTACAAATCTTACAAGACCCAACGAACTCGGCATCACGAAAAGCAAAGTAGCAAAGAGGAACATGGACACGGCTAGGCTCTGGAATGACTACGTGTCCCAAATTGCTACTCGGAAGGACAAACTACCATCAGCTACACTGTTTTCTTCAAAGGACGGACGCAGTGCATCCAAGGCGGAAATCGGCAGCACGATAAGACAACATGGAGCAAAGAAGGCCGGTGGGCATCTGTCTACCCAAGACCGATGTGATGCTAGATATGATGTTGATCTATACCGGACAGTCTCAGGACAGGCGACGAGGATCAACCCAGAACTGCCCGATGAAGAAACGAAGCCCACATCACAAGACTTCCTCCAACTACCACCACGTACATCCTGGCACAATGCTGTCGCGGGATTAGCCTACCTCTAATCCCTATCACAAGACTTCCTCCAGCTATGACAAGACACATAGGAACTACAAAATATGCCTGGGGGCTGCTCTACTTCACAAACTACCATGTTCATGACCACGAAGGTTTCAACAGAATGTCCAATGGATGAAAACAAGCACTCCGGGACAGTATTTATAGACCAAAGGAGCGGCGCACATGGACTAGGAGTACCAACAAAATAAGCCTAACAAAGGACACAGTGAAAAGACATGACTCAATAATGGATGACTCAGGCGAGAGGAAATAGTACTCAAAGACGGGCATATTCGAAAGAATATACCAGCATAGTACAACCCATAAACAAAAGGCATTTACACTCAACCACCACCATACAACTACATCTGACAACAGCAGACTATCAAAGAATACGCCAAGACCTCACATCCGAATTCTTCCTGAACAAAACAACACGGATATACGCTCGGGGGCTCGGCCAGCATCATAGCTTAATCAACACTAAGCTAGGGAGCTCGGCCTTCATTTCAACTACTCCCGGAGGCTCGGAACCAAAGACAAAGGACCAAGAATACAAGAAACTCAAGACTACAATGACGACGACACATCAAGACTCTTCATCCGACTTCTTTTCTAAAGAGAAGAACTCGGAGAAAGCACGGGGCTGCGGGATACATAGCCCCATAATTTTTTGAAGACAAGAATCTAGACCCTCCAACTTTTGCAAGCAAAAGCAAGAGGCTCGGGGGCTACACTCAGTGAGTGCAATTTTTACGAAAAATTGCACCCACCCAAAAAGAACCCGGACATAAGCTCGGAGGCTGCATGCCGCGAAACTACTCGGATGATGGTTTAATCCAAGACTAAAGGGCCGCTTCGGAAAGATGCCGCAAAACTACTAGGATGATGACATAATCCAAGTCTCGGGGACTACTTCAGAACACAAATTTTCAAACAACATAAAGGATCAAGACCCTTCAACTTTTTGTTCCAAATAGCAAGAGGCTCGGGGGCTACACTCAATGAGTGCCCTTTTTCTTCGAAAAAGCGCACGTCACCAAAAGACTTCCTCAACGTAGACCACTTCAAGACATTACGACAAAAAGAACCCGGAACGAGCCATATTCGAGTTCTTTTTGATAAAACTTCAACGAACAATCAGAGCAACTTCAAGACAAGATCCTCCAGCTCCTTGTTCCAAATAGCAAGAGGCTCGGGGGCTACAACCAGATGGATGTACTTTTTCTTCAAAAAGCACTCACCACTCAAAGATCCCAAGAAGCGCTACAAGGTTTCACTCTAGAAAGCACTCGGATGACATTTTGTTCCTACTCAACAAGACTTGAAGGAGCAAAGCGAGACTTTCAAAGCTCAACCATGAAGTGCTCGGGGGCTTGTCGATGCGGGACCCACAGGATACCCCACAAGGGAGAGAGAAGATCTAGTCCAACTAGGATTCTTCCCATGTAATCTTAGTAGTAGAACTATTAAGTAATCCTACTAGGAAATCTCATTGTAAACCGACTAGGACTCTAACCTCCTGACTATATAAAGGAGGGCAGGGCTCCTGAGAGAAGAGGACGACAATTGTACAACACAACATATCACAATCAATCCAACGCAAAGGCTAACGTCGACTGGACGTAAGGTTATTACTCGATCTATGATCGAGGGCCTGAACCAGGATAAATCGACTATCTCTTGCGTTAACCATCAAGTTCAGCATATGTCGAAGCCCGAACATACTGCCCCGGGTACCCCCATGGCAGGCTATCGGTGGTGAAACATCGATAGTGAGCTCATCCCAACATGAGCAAGTCTTCTATGCCATAGCCACCCAAGTGTTGTTTTGGTGAATAGGCATGTCTTCAAGTTTGCATCTTCGGAGGTAAAGTCCACTAGATATAGGTTGTAGTATCTAAATCCTTTGAATATCACATGATCATCATCCTTCTTGGATACAACAATCTCCTTCTCGGTAAACAAGCATTGGAAGCCAAGATCACACAATTGTCCAACGGATAGCAAGTTGAAACTCAATGAAGCAACATATAGCACATTGGAGATGGAATGATCATTTGATATAGCCACTTTGCCCAATCCTTTGACCTTGCCCTTTGAGTTATCTCCAAATGTGATTCTTTCTTTTCCATCTACTTCTTCATCTAGTGAGGTGAACATACGAGGATCACTGATCATATGTTGTGTGCAACCACTATCAATAACCCAATGACTTCCACCGATCTTGTAGTTCACCTACACACAAGAGATCAAGCTTTAGGAACCCAAACTTGTTGAGGGCCCTTCACCGTCTCAACAAGTGACTTTATAACCCAAATTTTCTTAGGTCTATTCTTGTTGGGAGGACCTAAGAACATGACTTTCATCTTTTCACTAGAATCCTTTCTAAGCATGTAATGAGCATTAAAGGCAAAAGGTCTAGCATGCTTGGGCAATGGTTGTGGTGGTGGAGTTTGACACTCATGAGCAAAGTGGCCTTCTTATCCACACTCAAAACATCTCTTTGGCTTTGGCTTGGACTTATGTTGTTGTTGAGCTTGAGCCTCCTTCTCTTGGTTTGCCAAGTACCCAATGCCACTTCTATCTATTTTTATGATGATGTTCATTAGTAGCTCACTTTGAAGATGCTTGCCTCTAGTGAACTTGCTCAATCCAATCTTAAGATGCTATTTCTCTAACTTGAGCTTCTTATTTTCTTCCTTGAGAGCATCATTGTTTTTCTCTTCCTTGAGCTTCTTGTTCTCATCTTTGAGCTTCGCATTCTCAAGGATCAAACCATCATCATGAACAATAGTTTCTAGCACAATAGATTTGGTGGTTTTGAGTTCTTCAAGATCTTTCTTGAGCTTTTCATTGTCATTCTTGAGCTTGACAAACTCATCATAATCATCGGCTTCAACCACTTGCTTGCCCTTGCTACTAGAACTTTGCTCAATGCTCTCAATAATCAAGTCATCACATGATGTAGATATATCAATCTTAACAACATCGTTAGTAGCATCATGTGGCTCATTGGACAAGAATTCTTGAGTAATAACAAGATTATCATGATTAACCTTAAGAGTAGTATATTCTTCTCGTAGCTTGTTGTGGCTAGTGATGAGCTCATTATGTGTCCTCTCAAGTTTATCATGTTTTTCTTTAAGCTCTTTCTTAGAAGATTTGAGCTCCTCGAGTTTGGATGATATAGCATCATTTGCTTCTTTAAGCTCAACACTAGCCTTTTCTGCTATATCACATTTGGCTAAAAGAGAATCATTTTTAGCTTCTAGCTTTTCATTTTTAGCTCTAGTTTTTATAATGATCTTAGTGTATTGTTTTAGCACTCTAGCAAGATCATCATAAGAAGGTGATTCATATTCATCATCATCACTAGCATGCTCATCATCACTACTATCATCATTGTTAGATACCTTGCGGTCACCCTTGGCCATAAGGCATAAGTGTGTAGAGGATGATGGTGGTGGTGGCGGTGAAGATGATGAAGAGTCGATAACAATTGCGGCCACCTTCTCGTTGTCACTATCATCATCGGATGATGCACTAGATGAATCAATGTCCATGAGCCAATCACCGACAATGTATGTCTTTCCACTCTTTTTCTTCTTGTGGAAGTTCTTCTTGCCATCTCTCTTCTTGTATGACTTGTTCTTCTTCTTCTCTTCTTCTTCATTACTTGAGTCATCTTTCTTGCCCTTGTATTTGTTCTTGAACTTGTCTTTCTTGGGCTTAGTGCATTGGTGTGCTAGATGACCAAGTTCTCTACAATTGAAGCAATCCATCTCGGAGATTTACTTCCTTCTAGAGCTAGTGAAGAACTTCTTCTTGCCATCAAACTTGATGCCACTCTTGTTGAGCTTCTTTAGCATCTTGGCGGTCTTTTTCACCATAAGAGTAAGACTTTCATCATCAACTTCATCATCACTTGAGCTCTCATACTCAAGTCTTGCTTTACCCTTCTCTTGGCTAGCTTTGAATGCTAAGTCCTTATCTTTCTTCTTGGTAGAGAATGAGCCATCTTGTGGCGTGATGTGCATGTACATCTCATGAGCATTGATCTTTTCCAAGATTTGTGTCGGTGTAGCAGTAGAAAGATCACCTTGATGAAGCACGGTCACAATATGCACATATTTATCAATGGGGAGGACACTCAAAATCTTTCTTACAAGATCGGATGGTTGCATTTAAGTGAGTCCAAGCCCATTGACTTCCTCTACAAGAACATTCAAACGTGAATACATCTCATTAGCACATTCTTTAGGAAGCATTTCAAAAGAGTTGAGCTTTTTCATGACAAGATGATAGCGTTCCTCACGCTCACTCTTAGTTCCCTCATGGAGCGCATAAACGTTCGACCATAGTGCATGGCGGTTCCTCACCCGATTGAACACATCTTTGCAAAGGCCTCTAAAGATGGTGTTTCGAGCCTTTGCATTCCACTTCTCATAGTTCACCTCATTGCCTTATAGGTGAGTAGCATCCTAAGGTTTTGGGAAGCCTTGTGAGGCAGCTCTAAGAATACCAACATCTAGAGCTTCTAGATACGTCTCCATGTGAATTTTTCAATAAGAAAATCATCTCCCTCAAAGATAGGAGGAGGTCCATCCTCGTGAGACATCTTGCTCTAGGTGGTTAAGCCTAAATACGTGAGCACGAGGCTCTGATACCAATTGAAAGGATTAAGATGCCCAAGAGGAGGGGTGAATTAGGCTAATTACAAATTTCTTTGCAATAATCAAATCCTATGGTTAGCCCAATTAACCCCTTATGCCTAGAAAGTGTTTCTATTGATCTAACGCATAAAAGTTTAGCACCCTAAGTGCCAATCTTACTCTAGCATGGCAATTCTAGGAATGTAAAAGACAAGTATTGAATTGCTCAAAGTAAATGCTTAAAGTAAAGAGAGGAGAAGGAACGCGGCGATGTTTTGCCGAGGTATCGGAGAGTCGCCACTCCCCACTAATCCTCGTTGGAGCACCCATGCAAGGGTGTAGCTCCCCCTTGATCCGCGCAAGGATCAAGTGCTCTCTATGGGTTGATTCTTTGACACTCTATCGCGGTGAATCACCCACAACCGCTCACAACTTGAGTTTGGTCACCCACAAGCTCTAACGGATGACCACCAAACTCCCAATCACCACCAAGCCGTCTAGGTGATGGCGATCACCAAGAGTAACAAGCACGAACTCTCACTTGACCACGACAAGCCTAATGAGAAGGGTGGATGAACACTTTGCTACTCTTGCTTCACTAATGAGGGCTCTCTTTGGGATTCTCAAATCTCAATCACCTCACTAGGATCTTGCTCTTCTTGGCACTCTCAAATGTGTTTCTTAGATATTGGAATGAGCAAAAGTGCCCCCCACACGAATGGAGGTGGTATTTATAATATGGGCTAAAAAACGAACCGTTATGTGCTTCTGCGGGGTGACCGGACGCTCCGGTCATGTTGACCAGATGCGCCGGTCAGTTTACCCCGAACTCCAGTGTTTATAGTGTGACCGGACGCTGGCCAACGTCCGGTCAATACTGACCGGACGCGTCTAGTCGCAATTTACCCTCACTAGAACCTTACTGATGTCGACCAGACGCTGGCCCTCAGCGTCCGGTCACTTCTAGATGACTTCACCTTGATCAAATGAACTGACCGGACTCTAAGCCAGCGTTCGATCACACCGAAGCCAGTGTTCAGTCAGTATTTGACCCTCCATTCACTTCCAACTCTCGATCATACGTGAATGAAGTTTGCTCCATTTTATCTAAGGGCTATTTTGGAGCTACCTAGTGCTAGTTTTAGTAAGTGTGCACCACACCTAACCCACTAGACTCACCTAGGTCAAGCTACCCGTTCGTACCCCCTTAATAGTACGGCCAAAGGAAAAACAAAGTCCTAAACTACTCTAAGTGTCAGTCCAACTCCAATCGACACTTATAACTAGTCCATCCTTAACCTTGCCGTCCATCCTTTGAAAACTGAAATGATTTCCATCGTAGGGGCATGACCACCATGATAGCCCAATCGATCTCCATTACCATGACCTAACTTAATTGCCTCTGCAAAACACATGTTAGTCACAGTAATCACGTATTGTCATTAATGACCGAAACCCAACTAGGGGCCTAGATGCTTTCAAAGAGAAAGACCATCAATAGCTTTTTTAAGCCGATTGGTTCAAGTGCTAATTGTATTGAAGCCATTGCAAGCCGAGGCGGTCAGAGTAACGTGCAAGTGGAAGCTCCTAATCTGAAAGGGGGAACTCATAATGATCATGTACAAAATCCTAATAATGAGAGTAATGTTGCTGCTATTGCTAAACCAATCGAAGCCGAGGTTGCTGAGCATCCACTAGTTGTTGCTACTAGATTTGAGAGAGACCCTGGTAAACGTGTTCAAATATTGGAACTGCCAGCTGACCAACAAGATGAAGCTCGGAGATTTTATATTTTAGAGGGTCCATATCAACCTGTGTTGGCAAAGTACCCACTCAGTGAATTAGCTCATCGTCGTCAATTTTAGAGTAACTGGTTCAAGCAATTTACTTGGCTAGAATATTCATCTCATACAAATCGTGCTTAGTGTTTGCCATGTTTTTTATTTTCCAAGAAGCCAATTGAGAAAATCGGATCAGATACATTCGTAATAAAGGGGTTTCAGAACAGGAAGAAATTTAATTGCGGAAATGAATGTTCTTTTCTAAAACACATGGGAGATGTCAACTCAGCCCATAATTATTCTGTTCGGTGTTTTAATAATCTTAAGAACACGATGGCTCACATTTGATTTTGTGTTTATTCTACTCCTAATGGAAAAGATTATGAAGATCACCGGTGTGTTGTGCCAGACACTCCAAAAGAAGAGCATTGATATCTTAAATGCGGTGAATTCTGTTTCTACCACAAAAGTGTTGCTTGGTGAGTTGCGAAATAATGGCTGGGACCCTCTTCTGGAGGAGGTCAAATTGTTTTGTGGAAAGCACGAGATTGATATTCCGGATCTGAATAAGAAGTATGTTTTTCCTCAAATTATTTATTCTTTTGTAAAATTGTACTTGTTCATCAATCAATCCATATCTTCTCATTTGTAGGTATGTTGATGTGACTAAATCTCGAAACAAGAATGACAACACCACAGCCTTTCACCATTACAAAGTAGATGTGTTTAATGTTGCAATTGATCAACGACTAGCAAAGTTAGAAGATTGATTCAGTTCTCAAGCGACAGAGCTTTTGTCCCTTTGTGCTTCTTTGATCCTAGGCAACATAGATAATATATGCACTCTGGTGGAAACAATATTATCCTGCTGATTTCTCAAGTCAAGAAAGAGCTCAATTGGAGTGTCGGCTGCCACATTTTCAAATTGATGTATGCAACAGTCCAGAACTAAAGGAATTATCAATACTTGCTGCTCTAACAAGTGGACTATTTAAAACATGAAAATATTCATCTTATCCTATGGTGGACAGGTTATTAAGATTAGTATTAACTCTTCCGGTATCAACTGCAACCACCGAAAGATGCTTTTCAGCTATGAAACTTGCGAAGACACTTCTCAGATGTACAATGGGAGATGGATTTCTTCGAGATTGTTTGGTAATTTATATTGAGAAGGAATTGGCTGCATCAATCAGTACTGATGATATTATTATAACGGTCTTGCTGCTAGTCGAAGAGCTAAATTTAAGTTGATAGATATGTAATTTTATTTTGGTTAAGACTTGTAAAACATGCTATTATTATATCATTATATGTGACTAAAACCAGCTCACGTGGTTATCATTTCTACGTTGCTTTGTCCATTGCCCCCCTTACCTCAAATCCTGGCCCCGCCCCTGAATGTAGATGAGGGTTTAATTAGTACATTCACACCAGCCGGCGTATTATAATAATAACAGCTCGTTTAACAGTTGAAGTGGACGGACAAAGTGACAAACGTAGTTGGTTCCAAGTTGAAAATTATTGACTTGACTTGGTACATGTGCAGGTAGTGATGGCACGACAACTTGCAAGTTGCAACCATTTAAGTAGGTTCACATCACATGGAGATGGAGCCGTTCGAATACATAATTGCAGACCAACTGATAATACTCTGTCTACTTATCCTGTCAGCTCTTCATCTACTGCTATTGTTCCGCTGACAGAGCAACTCACCAATTGGCATAGTAAACACCGTTGTCATGTGTGGCGCCATAGACAGCATCTCAAGTTCTCCTTTCCCACTCGAAATAGACATGTGCCCTCATGCATTGGTCTCTGTATTATTACACTGACTGTACATGGATTCCAATAGTACACGACATGTAGGTTGTACAGATCCAGGTGCGATCGGTCATGGATCTTGTAGATTAGCGGGCGGGCGGTAGCATCCTAGCAAGCAGTTATGCTAAATTGGTGGCCAACGAAACAAGAAAAACTTTTATTCCTGCAGTACACACTTGGAACAAATAACAATGCATCCGAACAATTAACATGCCTCCCACCTTCCATTTTTGCATTAGAAACGGATCCATATCATATTAGATGATATGATATCGTTGACAGTTGAGATAGCGATAGACTTGAGATAGAATTGTTGTACACGGTATATCCCTAGTATCTAGGAGAAGTTTGTTGTAACAAATGTAATCTCGTGTATACCATGGTGATATAAATACAAGAGCCGGGACCCAGGATTGGGTAACCCGTTCCCATATCGTTTTATATGGTACCAGAGCCTTTCTCTCCTCACGGAGTAAGATCCAATCCACGAAATCCATGACGGACTCCTCTGCCAATGCGCCGCTCGCCTTTGGCCTCCTTCCCGTCGTCTCTGAAAAGCTCACCCGTGGCAACTACAATATGTGGTATGCCACGGCGTCCTCGGCGTTGAAGGGTGCCCGGCTCGGTGGGTACATCCTCCCCACTGCCACGCCGCCAGCCGCGTTCCTCGCTGTCGACGCTGCATCGACGGCTGATGGCAAGAAGCTGGATCCCCAGCCAAATCCAGCCTATGAGAAGTGGGTCGCTGAAGATCAGATCGTGCTCAGCTACCTCTTCTCCTCTCTGACCAAAGAGATCTTTGGCCAGGTCGCCAAGGCGACCACCGCGGCGGAACTTTGGGCTGCCATTCAGGAGCTTCACGCGTCGCAGTCACGGGCGTGTCTCATGACCACGCGCATGGCGCTCACCACCACCAAGAAGGGCACGTCGTCCATCGCGGAGTTCTTCGTCAAGATGAAGGGTCTTGCTGACGACATGGCATCGGCGGGACGCAAGCTGGAAGATGAGGAACTTGTGACCTTTATCCTCACGGGTTTGGGCGAGGACTTTGAGTCCATTGTCAGCGCCATCGCCTCCCGCGTCGAGCCGATTTCTGTCAATGAGCTCTATGCTCAACTCGTTGCTTTTGAGCAGCGCAAGCAGATCAACACCGACGGCGGTTCCCAGTCGTCTGTCAACACAGTCACCAAGGGTGGCCGTGGCGGGCACTCCTCCAGCCCCAACCAACCTCGCGGCCATGGTGATGGTGGCCGTGGGGGCTTTCGTCACGGAGGCGGCGGCCGTGGCAATGGTGGCCGCGACAATGGGGGTGGCAGTGGCGGCGGTGGCCACAACTTCCTCTCGGGCGTCTTCTGCCAGCTCTGTGGCAAGGAGGGCCACACCGTGGTACGCTGTTTCAAGCGCTTCGACGCCACATTCACTGGAGTTCCTCAGAAGAGCGCCTCATCTGCCACCACTTCACAGTACGGGGTGGACTCGAATTGGTATGTGGACTCTGGGGCCACAGACCATATAACTGGAGAGCTGGAGAAGCTGTCATCCTTCCGCGACAGGTACATGGGAGGAGAACAAGTGCACACGGCAAATGGGGCAGGTATGCGAATTGATCACATTGGTCACAGTATTTTGCATTCTCCAATTCGTGATGTTCATCTGAAAAATATTCTTCATGTCCCTAGTGCAAATAAAAGTCTCCTTTCAGTACATCGTCTTGTTAAAGACAATAACGCTTTCCTTGAACTTCATCCCAATCACTTTTCTCTTAAGGAGCAGGAGATGAAGAAAACACTCCTCGAAGGGCAATGTAAGGGTGGCCTTTATCCAGTGAAGCCGCAGAAATCCACTCCATCAAATAAACAAGTTCTCGGTGCCTTCAAGCCGTCTACTTCTGTGTGGCATGGTCGACTTGGTCATGCCTCCACTCCGATCGTCCAGAGAGTTCTTAGTTGAAATAAGTTGTTTTTTCAAGTAGTCCAAATAAAGGTGTGGTTTGTGATGCGTGTCAGATTGGCAAGGCTCATTAGTTACCCTATCCTAAGTCAAACAATGTTTCTTCCAAACCTTTTGAGCTTGTGTTTAGTGATGTGTGGGGGCCGGCTCCTACTTCTGTTGGCCGGCACTCCTATTATGTGAGTTTCATTGATGATTTTAGCAAGTTTACGTGGATCTATTTGTTGCGCTATAAATCTGAAGTTTTTCAATGTTTTCGTGACTTCCAAAGCATGGTTGAGCGTCAATATAATCATAAAATCCTAGCTGTCCAATCTGATTGGGGAGGAGAATATCAATCTCTCAATTCTTTCATTAAACGTCTAGGAATTGCTCACCATGTGTCATGCTCACATGCGCACCAACAAAATGGGTCTGCGGAACGTAAACATCGTCACATCGTTGAAGTTGGCTTGTGCCTTCTTGCACACGCCTCCATGCCGCTCAAATATTGGGACGAAGCCTTCTTGACGGCTGTCTTTCTTATAAACCGTCTTCCATCCAAAGTCATAGCCAATGCCACACCACACGAGCGTCTTCTCGGTTCACCACCGGATTACTCTTTTCTCCGAACCTTTGGCTGTGCGGTTTGGCCAAATTTGAGACCCTACAATGCAAAGAAAGTCCAATTTAGATCTAAACGCTGTGTGTTCCTTGGTTACAGCAATTTACATAAGGGCTTCAAATGTCTTGATCCATCCACCGGGCGTATCTATGTGTCACGAGATGTAGTTTTTATGAAACACTTTATCCTTTTGCTCAACTACATCCTAACGCCAGAGCGCGTCTCCATGCTGAATTTGCCCTCCTACTAGAAATTCTCCAAAATCCTTCGTCCGAGTTTGGGAATGCAAAAATCGGTGATCAAAACGTGATTGATTCTAACCCTGCTAATGTTGTACCAAGCACTGCCTTTGTTGTGGATGAAACAGGTGAAAATCCGATGGAAAATCGTGAAGAAACGGCGCGTCTAGGGGGTCATTTTGTGTTGCCCTCGACAGCACCACGTCAGGACAATGGCGGCACAGGTCCCGGAGGTGATCAGCCTGCCACGCCTGATCCTCGTACCGACTCGGCGGCGGGATCAGCCTCGGGTGCTGGGCTGTCGCCTCCACCGCACGGGGGCGCGTCTGCCCCTGGATCTTCTACACCATCAGCATCGGCACAGCTTTCTTCGCCTGCGTCGTCCTCTGACACAGCGGATCCGAGCCTGGGGGGGCTGTCTCCTCCGACAGCGATTCTGCCTTCTCCGGATTTGGATGCGGGAGGTGCGCCTGTGCCTTCTCCTGTGTTTAACGCTGCATCACCTACTCCTTCACCGCCACCACCGCATCAACATGGCACTTGACTTCAGCATGGCATCGTTCAGCCTCGAGTTCGCACAGATGGGACTGTTCCATGGGGCTTGCATAGTTCTGTTGAACCCGAGGAGCCAAGCACCGTGAAGTCTGCTCTCGCGGATCCTCGTTGGGTGGCAGCCATGGATAAGGAACATGATGCTTTGCTGGAGAATAAAACATGGCACCTTGTTCCACCGCCTAAAGGCAAAAATGTTATCGGTTGCAAATGGGTTTATAAGGTTAAGAGGAAAGCTGATGGCAGTGTGGATCGCTACAAAGCTCGGTTGGTTGCCAAAGGATACCGGCAGCGCTATGGTGTTGATTATGAAGATACGTTCAGTCCAGTTGTGAAGGCCGCCATTGTTCGTTTGATTCTCTCGGTGGCAGTCTCCAAGGGGTGGTCGTTGCGGCAGCTTGATGTGCAAAACGCCTTTCTTCATGGTGTTCTTGAGGAAGAAGTTTTTATGCGGCAACCTCCAGGATACGAGGACAAGCAGCATCCACATTTTGTTTGCAAGCTGGACAAGGCGTTATACGGTCTTAAACAGGCGCCTCGTGTATGGTATGCTCGTTTATGTGGCAAACTAGTTCAGCTCGGCTTCACTCCTTCCAAAGGTGACACCTCCTTGTTTTATTATAGCAAGGGTTCTGTTACTATTTTTGTGCTGGTCTACGTCGATGATATTATCGTTGCTAGTTCGTCATCAGCAGCGACTAAGGCCTTGCTTGCTGATCTTGAGAAAGAGTTTGCTCTCAAGGACTTGGGTGATCTCCATTATTTTCTTGGAATTGAAGTAAAGCGGGGTGAAGATGTTTTGGTTCTGTCATAGCAGCGCTATGCTGCTGATGTTGTACACCGAGCTAATATGGGGAGCTGTCGGCCTGTGGACACACCTATTTCTACATCAGAAAAACTCAGCATCACCGATGGATCAAGTCTTAGTGAGGAAGATGCTACACGGTACCGCAGCGTCGTTGGCGCACTCCAGTACCTTACACTCACCAGGACTGATCTTTCTTTTGCCGTCAACAAAGTGTGTCAATTTCTACATTCTCCAACAACAGCACATTGGAGTGCAGTGAAGAGAATTCTGCGCTATGTCAAAGGCACTTTAAGTTTGGGTTTGAAGATCAGAAAGTCCAGCTCGTCTCTTGTCAGTGCTTTCTCTGACGCAGATTGGGCTGGGTGTGTTGATGATAGGCGTTCGACTGGTGGCTTTGCAGTTTTCTTTGGCCCCAATCTCATCTCTTGGAGTGCTCGGAAGCAGCCGACTGTGTCACGTTCTAGCACTGAGGCGGAGTACAAAGCGCTTGCCAATGCAACCGCTGAAATGATGTGGATTCAGCGGTTGTTAACTGAGCTTGGCGTTTCTCATGTTCCTGTTGCTCGGTTGTGGTGTGACAACCTCGGAGCTAAGTACCTATCGGCCAATCCGGTCTTCCCCGCCAGAACAAAACATATTGAAATCGATTTTCATTTTGTTCGTGAGCGGGTAGCACAGAAGCTCTTGAATATACGGTTCATAAGCACAGGTGATCAGCTCGCAGATGGATTCACGAAGCCAATCACAGCGTCGAAGTTGAAAGAATTTAGATTCAATCTCAACCTTGTTCGTGGCTGAGATTGAGGGAGGATATTAGATGATATGATATCGTTGGTAGTTGAGATAGCGATAGACTTGAGATAGAATTGTTGTACACGGTATATCCCTAGTATCTAGGAGAAGTTTGTTGTAACAAATGTAATCTCGTGTATACCATGATGATATAAATACAAGAGCCAGGACCCAGGATTGGGTAACCCGTTCCCATATCGTTTTATATATCATTCTGGCAAGCTGAAAGTTCATGACAAAAACAAACTACAGTGTTGATGCTTTTATGCTACACCGTAATGGGCTCACTGTTAATGGTACGTCAACCACCATTAAACTTAAGCAGCAAACTTACCAACAATACTAAATGCACATACAATATTATATTTAGATGAAAATTGGCGACTAATAAGAACAATAAAGCCATCTAAAGAACATTACAAAAGGAACAAAGAGAAAATTCAGGATTCAGTTGGTATTATCGTTACACAAAATTACAAAACGATTACAACACCAACATAAAAGTCAAATCCATAAACATGCACACAAACAAGAGAGCATTCTTTATGAAGATACATAAACTCAAAGCTCAACGTTTCGAGTACAGAGTAAATAAACTGAACTGAATATGTCTTCTCCTAGCGATGTTACACATAGGATAAGTGCCAATTATCTTGACACCTTGAAGGAAGCAGATGTTTCAGTTTCCACTGGCATGAAGGATGTATTGCAATACTGGATCAATTGGCAGGGAAAACAAAGAAAAATAAGTGAACAGAGTTCTGCAGATGCCTGGATCAATTGGCAGGGAAAATAAAGAAAAATACTGTGAGCTCAGCGTCCTTCCAGTTCCTCCAGCTTCAAAGGAGGATTCCTTGGATGCTCCTCCAGTTGCTTCTCAATGTCATCCTTGAGTGCAGTGTCATGGGAACCGATAAGCCGGGCTTCCTTGAGTTTTTGTTTAGAGAGATTCTTTATCTCCATAAACTTCAACATTGACCCACTACAGCAGCGAGCTGTCAGCAGCTCAAGATTTTGCATTGCTTCTGATCCAAAGGATACATTTAACTTTGAGCTGCAAGTAATCTCGAGGATCTTGAGGTTTAAATAGCAGCGCTGCTGTATTCCATTCACCCAGACACAAAAATCAAGCTTGCCATCAGCACCATGATGTGGCTTGACACAAAGACGTAGAATACATAATTCCTTTATTTCCCCAAGAACATTAATTACTTCAACTTCTTCTGACATGGTTATCTCCAGTTCCAGCTTTGTGAGTTTGGGAAGATCTTTGATCCATGATGGCACTTGTTTTACAAGACCACATAGCTTAAGGCTCTGAAGGTTCCCTAGAGGTTTCCCCTGAGTCTTCTGGTGAGGCTTCTCCTGGGGCTTATGCTGAGGCCTTTGCTGAGTCTTCCCCAGACCCTTCCCCTGGGGCTGCTGCTGAATTTTCTCTAGAGGCTTCTCCAGATGCAAGGAAATGTCATCCAAACATTCTTCATTGCCCTTGCTGAGCCACACTGACAAGGATTCCAGACGGACATGGCATGCGATGGCAGCACAGAATTCCATGCAGTTTTTCTTGTTGACACCGAACACTCCAAGCTTGCGCAATTGGGTAATCTTCTTGAGCTCTTTGAGGGAGTCTTTGCCACCTGCAAGACCAGCATTGACAACACCAAGCGTGTGCAAAGCAGTCAGCTTGTCAATACCTACTGGCACCTCAACACCAACTAATTGATGAGATCTGCATGTTGTTGATGGTTCCCCTGCTGGGAAAGTTGTGCCAGCACGGATGTACTGCAGTTTCTTTAACTTGGTGATAGATGCTGGCAAGGTAAATATGGAGGTATGCCTGACATCCAGAGTCTCAAGCTGCCGTAACTCACCCAATGAACTCGGCAGATGGCGGATCCCACTGCTTCCTCGCAGAGATAGAAACTTGAGACGAGGAAGAAGCTTCACCATTAGCTTGAGGTCTTTATCTGTCACACCTGTTGCATTCTCCAGATCGAGCACTCGAAGCACCTTCATACTATTAGAGATGAAGAATGATTCCCACTCCCCAAACACTGTTAATGACCGTAGACGTGAAAAATCAATGCTTTCAAACACAATCCTGTCTCTGTCCCAGCTGCTCTCTATTACAAGGTGGCGTCCTGTGCGCTGGGTGGTTGGAAGGCAACGCCCCTTCAGTGCAAAGACCTCCAGTGCAAATATAATATTCTCTTCGTCTGGACGTGAGATGATGTATTCGTGGAAGAAAGCACTGACTTGGCATTGGATCATTCTCATGTGTGTGATGGCTTTGCACATTGGTGGCTGGATCATGCTCAGGTTGACGAGCATTGAGAAGAGGATCTCCCCTTTCTCCTCTGCAGTAGTGTCTTTAGTGTCCCTAGAGTAGCCCTCAGCAACCCATCGCATCACCAAACGCCTCCGCCGAATGATTTGGGACCCAGGGAATATTGACATATAGAATATACATGGCCTTAGGAAATCTGGGCATGTACGGAAGTAGGAATGCATCCAACCAAACAGATCTCTCAGACCACGAAACTCAGGGTTGCTCTCAAGCTCGTGCATAAATCTGCGATTAAGCGTTCTAGTGCTCTCCATACATGTGACTGTCTTGGGTGCCAAAAACTTGGCTACAGAAACTATTACTTTAGGAAGTCTACCACACTTCACAATAAGTTGTTCTAGCTCTTTGTCATCTGAATTCTTTAGAGGTGATGCCTGGTTTTTATTTTGTACCTATTGTAAAGAAATTTGGATGATCTTAGTCATTTGGGTAAACACAAAATACATTAGGTATTTATTTTTGTCATATAAAATGAATTTTCATGATGAATTGCGCTTGATACTTTAGAAAGACCAATGGAACACGAAACAAAAATAAAATGGTCAAGTGAGGAAACATAGAATTATCTAAATACTATAAGAATCCTAAAAAACATTATATGCATGACATGGCCAACATAAATGTTTTGTAGCTATGTGACCAATCATAGTAAAAATAATTTGGCCACACATACACGTGTACCATTGGGTAGATTATTAGTAAAATAATTTGGCCACACAGGACGAGGACACGCCTATTTGTTTCTCAAAATTATTTGAATAAGTGCACTGGATTATAAATGCTTGATTAATTGAGAAGCACATGTCAATATCCCATGCAGGAGCATGGTTAAGAGTATACATAATCCTTTACATCATGATGTCCTTCCTAAAAACCATACATGAGTTCGATGTTAAGGAAAGCAAAGCTTTGTAAAGTAAAGTAACAACTTGTGAAATGGAGAACTAATCTTAACACTTTGGAGAACAGATACATGGTTCACCTCCTAAATTTCTGTTTGAGCTCTGCATTGTGTTGTGAAATCAATGAACAGAACAGTTTGTGTTCCACCACCAACTAGTAGTATGGTGTACAGTAAAAGGTGCTCTCCAGATTAGTAGTTCCAAATAACAATCTATTTGTTAGACATTATTATTCGAAAGAAATTGATGCAGAAAATTGAAACACAAGTGGCAGATTTCAGACAAACTTATGAGCATTGTGGTGCAAAAGCATATCATCCCTTGGCAGACAATAAACCTAAGAAAAAGATAGAGCACCCTGTTTTGATTTACTCTAATACATGCTATACTTCTGGGCAAACTAATTGCAGTTTCATACTTCCACTAGATAGATTGCTTAGAACTGTTGGGTGAAACATGTTTGGAATTGTTGGCAATATGATAGAGAAAACTATCTGCATTCCTCAGCATTGCGTGGACTAAGTTTAATTTTTTACTATTTTTGCAAACAACATTCAAACTCCGGTAAAATGGTAAACCATCTATCTAGGATGCAGCCGTGAATAAAAGATTATTGAGTATCGACCAACATGATATGGATGAGATGGTAATCACTCCTTATTTTTTAATGTCTGTAACTGTGGGCGAAGGAGACACAACTGGTAGTTGCGAATGAGATGCTATGTTTGTGGTAAGACTCATGCAGGACAATAGATTCAAGTATCTAGAAAACATGAATGTTTCTTATGATTAAGAATACCTCTTTTCTGAAGAGATCAAAGGATGCTTGAGCTTCTAGGCCCTTCACGTTAAACACAACCTCTTCATTGTCAGCACAATATGTGGCAATGCTTTCTTCGGTTGTGATGACAATGATAACACTCTTGGAATGTCTAGATACCAGGGAAGGTTGTATTAAATCCCATTCTTCTATAGACTGTACATCATCAATAACAACAAGACACGGATGTTCTTTTAGAAGCTTATGGCATTCCTGAATAGGGTCTTCGATTCCCAAGGCTTCAATAGGTTTTGAATGAAAATCCAAAAGTAAGCTCCGAGAGAAGTCCCTCAGATTGAATGGATGGGACACCAGAACCCAACCATACTTGTCAAATATTGGGTCCTTTTGAAGCATTCTTTCATAATACAAATTTCTGACTAGAACTGATTTCCCAACACCTGCTATCCCCCACACAGACATCACTTGCCAATCATTGAAACGTGCTGTGGTCTGATAGTTACGAAGTTCGTTCATTTGTGATTCACGTCCAACAAGGCTAAACTGGTCAAACCAGCTACTGGCTACAGCCTTTCTTGAGGTCGGAATTCTGTGATAGGAAGTAAGACCTCCCCCGTGATTCACTTCATCCTCCATTAATTTCTCATTGTTGCTTGACATTACTCTTCCAGTCTCCTTGCCCTGAGGACCCTGAAAATACGAAGCAGTTAAGGAGAGAAGGGAGAAATCCAAGAGTTACTAGGAGAGAGAGTTCTCATATTTTCTCGAGATTAGATCTATCTTTGATAGATTGAAGTGTTTCTAGATTTTATGCAAAATGCAATAGACTGTGAAATATATTAAGTACAAAGAATCTATAAACTAGTCACTTGTCAAGTAGATAGCAATCGTTTAATTTTCTTTACAGGCAACCATTTTAAAGTTTTTAACTTGTGACGTACATTGAGTAAATATGTGACACCTATCGAAAATTTGCTTTATATATGAATTTATTTTGACATTAGAAAACATAATGACCAATACCGTGCATCAGAGAGACAGAGACTAATGCCAAAAAAAACTACATATAACAGAAATATGTTTTTTTCATAAAAGTGAATTCACTCTGTTCCTGTCTCACCTCCTTGAAGAACACACATACAGGGTGCTCGGCTGAGTACTGTTTAAGCTCCAACACTTGGTACGAGTGTCCAATACACAAGCTTGCGATTTCTCGTTTCTCTGTTGACACGATAATCCAGTTGCCCTTCTGCCTATCGGGTAGGCATGCCCTGATGGCATCCCACTCTCCCATTGTGCACACATTTTCCAGGACGATTAGGTACCTCTTCTCATTCGCTTGCTTCATGACTTCTTCAAGGAGCCCTCCTTGCTTTGCTCCTGTTCTCTCCATCCTTTTCAGTTCAGCTACATCTACAGTGGTTCCTTGTTGTAAGCAAGAATTTGTGTAGAACTGAGTCACTAAGCTCTGCTGGAATTTGTGGGGATTGAAAGGATATGTCAACCTGATCCAGCCACGGCATCCAAAGTTTTGGCAGATTTCTGGATCTTGGTAGGCTTTCCTTATGATGGATGTCCTACCAAGATCACCACCTATCCCCCACACCGAGATCACTCCAAGATCACTATTTTCCTTGGTGATCAACTGTGTGAGATCCCCTATGCCTTGCTGCTTTTTTGTGGTGTCCCTTGCCTCAGCAAACATGTCACATGCTGTTGCGCCATTAGCAGGGCTGGTTGTGGGTTGTTGCTGCATGACTGGTTTGGATCCAGAGTCACTGATGAGGCTGTAGCGCGAGTTCCTCTTGCTAACATCCTCGACCCTGGCCTTGATCTGCTCTATCTCGGTGACTACTGCATCTATGGGTAGCGCCGATGCTGCCATACATGATGGTATGAAGCGGCGCCACCAGTGGGGCCGGTTATCCAAGTGAACAACAAACTCAATGCAATCCTCCACATCGTAGGCTAGGTCACGGACCTGCCTCACCCATGTCCTCACCACGTTGTTCTTGGCACGCTCTTCATTGGCGACGTTGAGAAAGGAGTGCATCATCTCAAATTCACCTGTGATGAACACAAGGTCCCTCTGTGCACTCTGCCGCAGCTTTGACTCTTCCTCAATAGCCGACTGGGCCTTGGTTAGTACCCCCTCCACCACCGACTTCGCCAATCCAACCACAAGATCCCCCATTGCACGCTCCCTCCCTCTCCCTCTTCCTCTCTCCCTCCCTCTCTCCTTGTGCTTCTGTGTCGTAGCAGCTAGCAAGTGATGCTGCTAATGTAGTAGAATTGCATATTTTGAGTACCCAGAGATGGGACTAATGAAGGCAAGACCAGCTCCAGCTGTGAAACAGATAGACATTATTGTTAATCAAGGCTGGCAGGAACTGTGGAATGAGTCAGGTCAATAAAAAAGTAATCTAGCTGTACGCTCAACAACTTTGTCTCGCCAAGTGAGCCTCTTGGTCAAGGGATCTGCACCAAACCCAATGTCTTATAATAAAGAAGCCCTATTCGAAAAAGAATAATTTTTAAAGTTGGAATGTGGGGCAACTGATTGCACATGTTGTCACATGGGGCCAAAATGACATCTTAAGAACAATACCGTTGGTATATGCCTCCGGAAGAAAAAAACAACACAACAATTTTTTCCTACAAAAGAAACCTAACCCAGAATAGTTGATTAGACACACTTTTTATTAAGCAAAATGAAAAGCGCATCATAGTAAGTCAGAAATGCTTTTTACTATGAATTGGTTGCAATCAGCTAGCTGCGAAGGAGGAAGAGAACACCCTGCTAGCACCATTGATGATGACTTCGTTTTGCACATCTTTTGCTAAACTAACTTTTCTTCTGAGTTCTGAGGTACTGTACTCACCTAACTGATTAATAAGTACAACGTATGGTTACCGAAACAGGTTTGTATGTTGTTTTGCACAGGTTATATTTCGAAAAATTGCCAACTGAATGTCATATGGAGCAGTAGCATCAGGTCAATCACCAATACTGAGCCATTCTTTTCTATTCTCTAATCCACTCCGTCTTTTCTATTCTCCAAATCCACCATTCTCGCTCTTCACTAATGTAGAGGCCACATCACTCTCTAAATTCAATATAAGGCAGTCCTCAACATGCATGCAAAATGCTGAGCCATTTATTTCATGGTATATGCAACGAAGTTAAAAATTTCAAAAATCCAAAGTAGAAGTATATGTACAAAACACAATTTTGTATGCATAGCACAGAAGATAATGTACAGAGTATCGAATATCTTCTACCTAGTCCAACTAGGATTTGGCATCTAAACTGACTGAAGTCTCCATTAAAAACATGCATGTATATAAAAATGCATATACCAATTCAAAATTTAGAACTAAATTTTAATATTTTGTTACATTTTGGACTCCACACAATTATCAGAGCATGGATTAGCATGTAAGATATTCTTTCACAAGCTATCTATCATATCAAAAGATATATTTCTTGTACCTGGATGTAAATAATATGTTTCCATCCACTGAGTTAATAGTAATCTTACTATTACATAATGGAGGACCCAAAAGAGGCTCCACATTAATTCTTTTTTAGAAGCACCAAGGCTCAACATTAATTCACATGAGGCAAGTTATCAAAAAAAAAAAAATAGCTAATAGTTGGGGCGGAAGCAGGGATTCCAAAACATAATGGAGCACCGTACCTTAAAATGTCCATTGCCACATACATTAGCTATCTCACTAACAAAGTAAAACAAAACATGTAATTAGTTGATTTCTGTGTACCTTGCTAGCTTACTGTATGTCCGAGCCCAACCCATGTCAAACATATAGCAAGTTGTACATACAAGAAAGAAAAAAAAAAGAAAACTTACTAAGCTTCGCAATCTGATGTATTTAACCCGAAGGCAAAAACTGATATTGGCAGAAAGTTTCTACCAAAACAAATCAAGCAACTCACACCAATTTGGAGATAAGATGAACGGGGTGTGCTCGCCTTGGACGAAGCTGGGGTCAGCTGAGCGCGGGGCCGTCCGCACTTGCTGGTCTCCTGTAGGCCGAGCCGCCGGAGCCCGTAGTGGTAAAGCTCCAGAGATTGGTGGGTGGGGGAGGGAGGGACTGGAGTGGGAGAGCGCGGATCTGCTGGTGGTGCCTGGTTGATGTTTGGGACAGTAAGAGGACTCCAGATAAAGGAGGCAATGACAAGCTCCGGGCCAAAGCATCCATCGTGTACGTCTGTTTGAGAGGCGCCATGAGACGTTGACTAGACTCGACCCCAAAGCTGCAGTCGTCGTCAATGGCCTTACGCGGTGCCATTTACTTTGTTTAGTTCTTAAAATTTTTTCCAAAAAGTGCGGGTAGCCATCACATCGAATCTTGCGATACATGCATAGAGTATTAAATGTAGATAAAAAAAATTAATTACACAGTTTGATTGAAAATTGCGAGACAACGTTTTGAGCCTAATTAGTCCATGATTGAACAAAAATTACCAAATAAAAATAAAAATGCTACGGTAGCCAAATTCCCAAACACGCACTAAGAACCACTCTTGTAATGTTGCAGAAATTGCCGAGTAATTCCAAAACCAAAACCCATGCATGCTGTCAGTTGTCATAACCGCGTCCGGTTGTGTTGGATGAGAGCGGACTATTGTCTATTTATATTAAATTATTAGCTTAGTAGCCAATGGAGCTAACTGTTCTTTAATTGATTGGTCGACTCTCTTTCCAGACAGGTCCATTTGTATACTAATAGTACTACATAATATTTTGCCGCTGATTGATGGCTAAATGCTACTACCTGTACTATGTCACAGGAAATTTACACTGATTTACCCTGTCGACCGCTATTTTGGTACCAAGAACAAATCCGGGATGACATCTGCTCCTTCTATTTACACGTTCAGCATTTTTTATTCTTCGCTTCCAAGTTCCAACCGTTGAGCGGTAGCTGCAAAAGCTGTTCATTTCTTATCTCCACGCAGAAGAGCACTATTGCAGAGCTTCCTAGGAATTTGTTTCGGTTCAAGATGGCATCTAGCTGCTAGATGGAAAGCTGCTTCCATCAAGCTGCATGATAATTTGCCCTATGGAAGGCCTTTCTTTTGGATTTTCGCTGACACAATTTAGCCCAACATCAATGCATCTTTTAACTTGTTGGAGGCTGCTTGCTTCCAACGTCGGGTACTTCGAAGCTATCTGCGGCATTTTGTCCAAGTTTTTTGTACCTGGAATTGCAAAGTTTCATTAAAGAGCATCAATTACACCATTCAAAGTACGGTTCAATACCTCTATTTGTCAGAACAACATTCTTCAGGTTAAGGATAAAAAATCAAAACATGTTGGACTTACATTGTCGATAAGGTTCTTAGAGGACAAATCTTCAGTGTTAGAATCTACTTTTAACCCTGTTACTATCTCGATTATAAGGATACCCAGACTGTATATATCTGTTTTGGTTGAGACTTCACCTCTGTAGTAATATTCTGGAGCCATGTACCCTCTGCATCACATGAAAGTCAATGTTGGAAGCAGTACAGGTAATCTAATCCATTTGATCATGAACACACAGAGAATTGTTCTTAATTTTCGTCAAGCTTACCTTGATCCCACAACATTTGAAGTGAGTGTACGTGTTTGCTCTTCGCCAAAGAGCCTTGATAAACCAAAATCGGCAATTTTGGGCATTAAATTATCATCCAACAATATATTGCCAGGTTTGAGATCCATGTGAATTATGGGTTTGTGCAATTCATGTAAGAACTGTAAACCCTGACAAATCCCCTGTATTATTATGAAGCTGATGCTCCAGTTAAGCTCATGAGATGCACCTGTACAAATACACAAATCAGTAAGTCAAAAACTAGAGAAAGTTGTATTTTTGTGTAGCACTCATAATTTTGCATTATTACTAGCAAACTAAAATACTTTGAATGCAAATTTACTACTATAAGTTTTGGATCCATCCTCAAGATATATGGACATATTTAAGGAAATCTAATATGTAATGTGGACAAATACCTTTATAGTCTCATACTAAATTGCACTATATTTTGTGATGGGTTCAGTAAATATCTAGTAGGCACACCTTAAGTTTAAATTTAACTGATCGTTGTCACCTAAACATAAGGAGCAGAAGTATATTTTTCCCTGGTGTCTGAACAACTTGTTAAATAACCCTGCCTATGACTGTTAATTCGTGTTTGATACAACAGAAGACAATATTCCACTAAAATCAGAGAGAGAATGAGATAAAGTAGAATACCGTAAAGATACTTGTCAAGGCTCCCCCTAGGCAAATACTCATAGCAGAGTATCCTTTCTTGTGTGTCTGCAAAAACATATCTTTCCATGGGATTCCACCAGTTTCTTATGTATTTCATAACAATACCCGATTAGCTTCACTATATTTCTATGATTGAGATCAATCAGACTAAATACTTCATTCTTAAATTGCTTATCCAGATTGATTTGTGGAACTACCAAAAGCTTTTTTACCGCAACAACTTCTCCATTTTGAAGCATTCCCTGAGATTAATTAATATCATTAGTACAGAACAATATTCAGATAGCTTCTCCCATATTTTTTCTCAAATTGATGGTGATGGAAATTAAAATATACCTTATAAACTACCCCAAAAGAACCTTTACCAATTTCGCGTTCATTGGCAAAGTTCCCTGTGATTTCCTCTACAAAGTGTAGCTTTGGTTCCCTTGGGAATTCAGTTATCAGTTGCAGCTTCTTCTCCATGAATTTGTGTATGCTAGCTTCATGGCTGATTTCTGCTTGAACATATTACATTTAAAACAAGAGAATGCATATTTTACTCTAGAGGTAGAGAGTACGACAGCAGTTGAATTGGCCCTGTTCGTTTCGCTATGTTTCGACAAAGCCTCTAGATTAAATCCTTCAATCCTGAAATGAATAAATGGTTTTATGAACCAGTTCCCTTTACCTTCGAGTTTACCAATTATTGATCCTACAGTAGGCCTTTTCTTTGGATCCGTCTCCACGCAGTTTAAACCAAGGTCAATGCATCTTTTTACTTGTAGCATGTGTTGTTCTTCCAGTGATGGATACTTTGATTCTATATGCGACATTTTTGTCCAATTTTTAGATACCTGTGTGAATTAGAAAAATTAGATAATGAAATTGTAAAGTAAAGAAGCAAACTGAATAGTAACAGTCCTGAATAGAGACTAAATTGTTTATACTATTACAGCATTGCTTACATTATCAATTAGTAACTTAGAATAAATGTCTTGAATATTGAGGTCCCTTTTCAGTCCCTGTCACTATTTCGAGAATAAGAACACCCCAAACTGAATATGTCTGACTTTACTGATATTTCTCCTCTGTAATGGTATTCCGGGGCAATGTATCCTCTGGGTCACATTAGCATCAAATTATATTCTGTCACACAAAAAATACTAATGCAACTTGAAGAATGGAAAGATACAGAAACTAGTAAGTTTCTTACATCCATCCCACAACATTTTGGGTGAGAATTCTGGTTTGTTCTTCACCAAAACAACCTTGAAAGTCCAAAATCTGCAATTTTCGGCACCATGTCGTCACTCAACATTATGTTGCTAGGTTTAAGGTTCAAGTGAACTATGGCTTCACTTCGCTCCTCATGCAGAAAATGTAACCCATTGCATATCCCCAAGATTATTTTGAAGCGCATGGGCCAACCAAGTCCAGAAGATCATCTGAAGAATAACAAAAGGAAGAAGGAATTGAAATACTTCAGAGAAAAGATCTTCTCAATGATATCTTTGCATCTTCTGTGTTACAGAAAATGGCAAAATGTTTTATGTGCCCTGTATCATTCCTGGGTATATATAAAGTAGCCTTCATCATGTTTACTTTCTATCGTAGACCAAGACCATGTAGGATTCTGTATTTAGACAGTAAAAAACGAAAATAAGTATGCAACCAGGGATTACCATACCGTAAATATTTGTCAAGGCTTCCATTAGACAAATATTCATAGCAGAGGAATTTTTCCGGAATCTGAGAGAAAATGTCTGCCGTTTCTCTCCACCAATTTCTTTCTACTTGGTAACAAGAACCAAGTAACTTGACAATATTTCTGTGTTCCAGAGTCTGGAGATTGCCTGCCTCATTCTGAAAACGTCTATCATGAACTCCGGATGTTCGCACAAGCTTCTTCACAGCAACCAGTTGTCCACTCTGAAGTATGCCCTGCTTTGGTTCCATGTTAGTATATGGTTTCAACTTTTTACTAGTTATAGTTAACTTCAAAGAATTAAAATATGAGACAGAAATTATACCTTATAAACCACTCCAAACGCACCATGTCCAACCTCTCGTTCACTTGAGAAGTCATTTGTGATGTTCTTTAGGAATTCTAGCTTTGGCTCCCTTGGAAATGTACTTGATATTTGTGAGTTGTCGTTTAAGCTACTTTGTCTGCTGGAATCTCCCTTCATTCCCCAACTATACAAAAATAACCTTCATATGAGACGATAAATCATGCAGGGCTGCACAAAACATAACATTATAAATAAACATTGCAAGCCTATGGTCAACCTACAACTCTCTTTGATTGATAGAAGTAAGGAAAGTCCAATAACTATGCTCCTTCCATTAAGCCTATGGATACATTGCAAGCCATTGACATACAGAACTAGATATTGATAAATAAGTGAAATCCACGAAATTTAGGGTTCATAAAATTTAAGAATTTGTGGAGAAAATTACAGATAATCGTGATTGTTTGGACTTGGGAAGAACATAAATATGCTAAGCCTACATAATACAAAGGTAGCGAATCTCCTGCGTGTTTTCAATAAACAGATTGTTCCTCAGTCGTTTGTAAAGCAGCAATTTAATAAGAGCCATCCAGATGAAATGTCAATTTGGTAAAAGAGAGAGAGAGAGAGAGGAAAAATTCACGCCCCAAAGAACATACCTGAAGCAATGATGTCTGTTTCTGAGACAATAAGCGGGAGGCTCCTCTCACTGATGATCGTTGATCGGACACGGACACAACCTGGAGATGAGTGGGTGTGGGAGACGAATGGCTGTAGGTTTTGGGGGAGGATGGGAGAAGCGCATCCACAGAAGCAACTGTAACTCTTCCAATAATGCCCGTGTGAACCGTTGACTTGACTTGCCGCGACTGGGGAGGCGACGGCTCAGATTGAGTGACTTACCCCATGCCTGATGCCCTCCGTTCCTCGTCCAATGGCTAAGCTAGGTAGGCGGCGGTGGCGCAGACGCAAGAAGAGCTGGGCAGCAGTCGTGCGGGCCGGAGCTCGGCGGGCAGTGGCGCGGATGCGGGCGAAGCTGAGCAGCAGACCGCGCGGGTGCGGGCGAAGCTGAGCAGCGGCGGCGCGCCGGCGCGGACACTGGACCGCAGCGGCGCGGCGGTGCCCAGTCCCGTATCGCGTTTTTTTTTTCTCCAGCGGCCGTAGGAGGAGGAGCAAGTTCGTCATGTGAACCTGAGCTGGGCCTTACTTGGGCCACAAAACGTAATTGGGATGTGATTTGAGAGGCGGGAAAGATGCTCTTTTATCAATTGTTGGATTGCAGCTCCAAGATCCCCAACGCAATTCGGGCTTGGTTCAAGGGCAAACATTGGGTTTGCTTCTCGGCCTTGTTGCGATTTTTGGTATTGTGAGCTGAGCCCCTGATTTGCTGGTCGAGCTGAGAATGGCTGAATCTAGCGCGGGAAAGAAGCAGTCTGAAAAGCAAATGCAGCAACTAGGGAAGGAAATAGAGAGTGACCTAAATAATCTGCCCCAGCACTTGGAGATCAGGGAAGATGAGGAAAAAGGCATTGTTCTGGAAGAAGACTTGGAGGAATTAAAAGCAGAGGCACGATGGACAGCATTGGCAAAGGTTAGTTCCTCAAGCCTTCAGTCATGCTGCATTTATAGAGAACATGAAGTGTGCTTGGAGCTTGGCAAAAGATTTTAGCTTTAAGGCATAGAAGAAAATTTGTTTGTGCTCAAGTTTTCTTGTCCGGGAGATTGGAGGAAAGTGATGGAGGAGGGTCCATGGATTTTTAGGGGCCACGCTGTTCTATTGGAAGAGTATGATGGGGTTACGAAGCCCTCCAAGGTCTAATTCAAATACCTGGCAGCTTGGATTCGTATTTATGATTTGCCAACAGGATTTAGAACGAAGAACATTGGGCGCCAATTGGAAAATAAAATAGGTGATTTTCTAAAGGTGGATCTTGACGAGGACAATAGTGGCTGGAGAGACTACTTGCGTATCAGAGTTAAGCTTGATGTGGAGAAACCTCTGACTAGGGTTGTGTATATTTCGGTGGGGGACAGGAAGCGGGAGGCTTTTCGTGTGAAGTATGAGAAGCTTCCTAAGTTCTGTGCTATTAATGGTCTTTTGGGTCATGTTGAATCTGAGTGTGGTGATGGTGTGCATGATAAGAAGGCTCTCCAATATGGGGACTGGCTGATTGCTAGTTTGGAAAGGAAAGGGAAAACAAAAGGAAGCAGATCCTCTAGTTCAACAGATACGAAAGAATCAGATTCTAGAGATTCAGCCAAGTCCTATTTCCAAGAGAGAAACTCAGATCCTAGAGTGATAACAACAATAGAAGAGACTTAAATGCTTCGGTTGATTTAAAGGATGACGGAAGAAGCCCCTTGAAGAGGGATAGTGATCGGCACCTAAAATTTGATAGGGCACGAGATAAAAAATATTCTCACTCCAGGAGATGTAGTCTTACCAGAAAGCAACAATATGGCCTTGGCTGTTATTCCTGCCAATGAGATGAAAATGAATCTGGTACACAACTTGGAAAAAGAGGATGGACATACTTTGTTAATAGGTGCTGATGTAAGTGAATCTTTAAAAGATGGGTTTTCCATAGAGCGAAACCAGAAGCGTCTAAGAGTGCAGGAGAAAGATGCAGATGTTGATTTTGATATGAGATCGACGGGCTCCCTAGAGGAGTATTGCCGAGAACAATGAAAATCATAAGTTGGAACTGTCGCGTATTGGCAACCCTGCGATAGTAAAGGAGCTTCACGATCTCACGAAGGATTATGCCCCCTCAGTGTTGTTCATCATGGAAACTCAGATTGATAAGTACCGAGTGGAAGTTTTGCGTTACACTCTGGGTTTTGATGGAAAGGCAGGCCTGGTGCAATAGTGAGGTTTGTCTCACTAAGTCACTAGGTCGTGGGTTCGAAGCAGCCTCTCCGTAGATTTGCGGGGGGGAGGCCTGCCTCAGTTTTTCCCTTCCCCAGACCCCACTCATGTGGGCGCCTCCGGCACTGGGTCTGCCCTTTTTTTACTCTGGGTTTTGATGCTAGCTATGCAGTTAGTAGTTCAGGAAGAAGTGGAGGGCTGGGGCTATTCTGGAAGAATGATGTGACAATAACCATTCAAAAATTCTCAAACTACCACATCGATACAATTATTAAAGAAGATGGGAAAGATCCTGATGTCTTTCATTTATGGAGAGCCAAACAGGTCGCTAAGGTATTGGACGTGGGACCTTATGAAGGAAATAAGAAGTGATATAGATCTTCCCTGGGTTTGTATGGGTGATTTTAATGAGATCCTTAGAAGGGAAGAACAATTGGGACCACATAATAGGGAGGAGTACTTGATGGAAGGTTTTAGGGAGGCAGTGGATGTTTGCCAGTTATGTGATATAGGCTATATGGGTTTGGACTGGACTTTTGAAAAGAGAGTGGCTGGAGGATATTTCGTCCGGGTTTGACTTGACAGGGTGCCGCGTCGCCTCATGGCAGTGAAATCTGATCACTGTTCAATTCTCTTATCACTTGAACCAGATGAAAGGAGTATTTCTGTACATGGACAGGGCAAGCCTTTTAGATATGAACTTATGTGGGAAACAAATATTGGGTTATCTCCCATAATCCAGCAGGTTTGGAAAGGTGGACATCATTGTAATTCAGTTAAGAACATGAAGGACAGATTATGCCATCTTGGGGAAGAACTTAAGTCATGGGGTGAGAAGACTTTTGGTGCTGTAAGGAGAGACCTGAGAGAATAGAAGAAAAGGCTTGAGAAGTTGAGATCTAACCCAACAAGGATTGATGTTTCAGAAGAGGAACAAAAGATAGTAGAACGCATTATTATGTTAAACTACCAAGAAGAGATAATGTGGAAACAAAGATCACGCATTACATGGTTACGAGAGGGGGACAGTAATACAAGATTCTTTCATCAACCAGCAAGTAGAAGAAGAACGCAAAATAGAATTACAAAGCTGATCCGCCCAGATGGCTCTGAATGCACAAATATTAATGAATTACATGGGATGGCAACAGATTTCTACCGTAAATTATTTGAGTCGGAGGGTACATCCAACTTGCATCAGGTTCTAGATCATGTTCGCTGCAAGGTAACTGATGAGATGAATCATTTTTTTATGTGCCCCTTTTGATGAGAAGGAAATAAAGAATGCCCTTTTTCAAATGTTCCCAACCAAATCGCCAGGGCCTAATGGTTTTCCTGCACATTTTTTCCAGAGTAACTGGGACGTTTGTCATGAGGATTTGACAAGGGTGGTGCTGAGGGTTCATAATGGAAATGAAATACCAATTGAAATCAATGGTATGTTCATCGTTTTAATTCCTAAAGTCCAAAATCCAGTATCTTTGAACCAATTTTGACCTATATGTCTTTGCAATGTTGTATACAAAATTATATCCAAAGCTTTGGCTAATCAATTGAAAAGGGTTCTCCCGGATATCATTTCTGAGGAGCAATCAGCTTTTGTCCCTGGTAGAATCATCACTGACAACGTCCTAGCTGCTTCTGAATATTTGCATTTTATGCGCACTAATCGGTCAAAAGCTAATGCTCACTGTGCTATGAAGTTGGATATGTCGAAGGCATATGATAGAGTAGAATGAAATTATCTAGAGGCTATCATGTTAAAATTGGGTTTATGTCGAACATGGGTGAATAAAGTAATGAAATGTGTCACATCTGTTTCTTTTTCAGTCGTGTTCAATGGAGAACGATTACAAGATTTCAAACCAACTCGAGGAATTAGACAAGGAGACCCAATTTCTCCATATTTATTCTTGATTTGTGTTGAAGGACTGTCTAGTGTACTCACAGGTGAAGGTGGGATCCAAGGAATTCAGGTTGCGCAAACGGCACCAAAGATCAACCATCTTTTATTTGCTAATGACAGTCTTTTGTTTTTCAAAGTTGCAGCGTGCAATGCAAGAGCAGTGCAAGAGTCCCTGTCAAAATACTGTGAAGCCTCTGGTCAACAGGTAAATCTAGCAAAATCATCCATATTTTTCAGCAAAGGTTGCAGGCAAACCATTCGCAATGAAATTAAATCAATAACTCATGTGGAGAATGAATCCTTAAATGAGAAATATTTAGGACTGCCTATGGAGGTCGGTAGAGCAACAAATGGGGCTTTCTAGTACATTAAAGATAGAGTTTGGAATAAAGTTCAAGGTTGGATAGAACAACCTTTATCTGCTGGAGGGAAGGAAATTTTAATTAAAGTTGTGGCCCAAGCAATTCCTACTTATACTATGGGATGCTTCAGACTTCCAAAAGGCTTGTGTGATCATATAAATTCTCTGTTACGAAAATTTTGGTGGGGCAGTGAAAGAGGCAAAAGGAAAACAAGCTGGGTGGCATGGGAAAAGATGATCCAACCAAAATATATGGGAGGCATAGGCTTTAGAGATATGGAAAATTTTAATTTGGCCCTACTTGCCAAGTAGGCATGCCGCCTCGTCACTAGGCCAAAATCACTTTGCTCCCCTTTGTTGAAGGCTATTTATTTCCCCTCAAATGACATTCTTAGTGCGCAGATTGGGAATAATCCATCTAAGAAGTGGAGGGCTATTTGTGCTGGGATAGATGTATTAAGACATGGACTAATTAAACGCATAGGTGATGGCGAAAGCGCACAAATTTGGGAGTGTAACTGGATACCAAGATTTGGAATGTACAGATCTCTGGCTTCAAATGAACCTAACCCCCCGACACGAGTAAGTGAGCTGATTGACCATACTTCTATGACATGGAAAGTTGATGTGGTGAGGCACTTTTTCCATGAGATAGACAGTGAAGCAATTCTGCAGATTCCACTAAGTATGAGAAAACAGGATGACTGTTGGCAATGGCTCCATGAAAAAAGTGGGCTATTCACTGCCTACAGAATGTTGATTAAGGCCAAGAAAACTATAGAAGATTACTTTGAAAGCAAGGCCAATTGCTCTGATGTTGAGAGGAGTTAGAAAGAATGGAATAGATTGTGGAGCATGAAGCTACCATCTAAAATCAAGGTGTTCTGTTGGCGTCTTGCACTCAACTCTATATACCCACTTCTAGTGTGCTGAAAAGCAAGAATCTAGAAAAAACATCAAATTGCAAAATTTGTGGTGCAGAAGAAGATACATGGGACCATTCCTTACTGTATTGCACAATGTCTAGATGTGTTTGGGCATTGGTAGATGAGGACCTAACAGATTTGTTGGCTACTCGACATATTACTGATCCAAAGCATTGGTTTTATTTATGTGCTGCAATATTCTGCATGTGGAAGGAAAATTGTAACACCCTCGGTGTTAAACCCTAAATTATTTACTAAAACATGTCATGAGCATCATGTTTATGTGTTAATGCATGTGATAAAGTGTGTAGATCAATTTCTTGTAACTTAAAATGATCAATAAAATGTTAAACGAAAGTTGATTTAATAGTTCAGGTATATCAGGTAGCGTTTAAAACCAATTTTTATTAAGAAAAAATGCTATAGAACATGTATGTGACACTTAAATAAAGTTTGAAATGTGAACTTTGTAGATGACAATGAAATACTTGGTATTGAAAAAGAATATTGCTAAGTAATATTTTCAGTAGCTTAGAAATGCAATATGAAATTAAGTAGCTCAAAAACTTAGAAAATTTCTAAGCTTGTGGACAACTAGACGCTGCTATGTTTAGCAATTTATTTTGAGAGATTGGGTTGAGGAGTGGTGTAGTGCAATGATTCGATTTAGTAATTTCATATGCCATCTTGAATGTAGTGAAGCCGGTTTAGGTTTAGGAGGAATGGTTTGGTCGTGATCAGCCATTTAAAATTCATGCACGTCATAGCTTTGTGCTGTGTGGCGCCATGCGCATGGCCGACCCGCGTCGCCGCGCGGTTGTGCCATGCGCGCGCGCGTGGCTACGCACCGGTTGGCTGTGGCCATCATGGCCTTGCCGTGGCTTGGCCGCTCTAGCTGCATGTAAGGTCGAGATGGCGACTAGAGGGGGGTGATAGTCGTTTCTAAAACTTAATCGCGTTGGCTAACTGAAACAAATCCGGAATTAAAACTATCGGTCTAGCCAAGACTATACCCCTCTATCTATGTTCTCTAGCACCTTGCAAATATCCTAATTAAGCAACAAAGGTGCTGGGCTAGCTAGAGCTCACCTGTGGCAGAACCTCCTAAGTTATAGGGCCCACATGCACCTGTCACTATCTGACGACCTTTGACATCTATGCATATGTTTCCATGAACTTAAAAAGACTGTCGGGTGTCCTCGGGGAACCCCGAATCATCCACGATTTCCGAGTAGGATCACGTTATAGAGTCATTGTAGTATTACAACATTTATTCAAATATCAAAACCAGAGTAAAAACAACGGAAGTCTTACGGTAACATAGTTTACAAACTAGTTGTTTCAAACCTTACAAACTAAGTTCGATAATGATTACAAACCATAGTAGTAGTGGAGTGGTATCATTAACATATACATAACACACAAAATAAATATCCTGCCCAAGGATCACACATTTACTTCTCATCGTCAGATCGAATGATAGTCATGCAGTACGATCCAAAGCAGATCTGCTCATGAGGCTCACCTGCAACAAGGGTCAACGAACCCTGAGTACAAAAGTACTCAACAAGACTTATCCGAAATATTAACTAATAAACTCAGTAATGTAGGCTTAGGGATTCAAGGTATAGCTTTAACAACGATCAAAGTTCTTTTGCGTAAAAGTTCTTTTCAACAACATTCTTTATATAGAAAACTTCATAAGAATTATATACAAAGCTGACACGATCTATGTTGAGATCATGAAACTTCATATCCAACACCTTCACATGCCTTATTCAAGTTCCAGTTATTAATACTACAATGATGAACAGTGAGTTGAGTCTCCATAATCGAGGAGCAACGATGATTCGAACTGATTAAACCCAGCTGGGGATTCCAGACCACACGACATATGCAGGTCCCCGACCTCCATATACCAACCTACCCTCAGATCCTCTAACACAAGAACATGTCCGCACCACCCGAGAACACAGTACTCCACCATTCCAGCCCATGGCCACGTGGGTACACGCTATTCCCGCCATCTCTCCACTCCCAGTGCGCGAGTAGCCATTCTCGTAATAGAATTGCCAAGTTCAGGCTTACCGGAGTATGTGGTTAGTACTACAAATTCTCACCTCATGCAATTCAACAACGGACGTGCCTTAATCGACATAGGCAGAAAGAACCCGCTCACAAGACCTCCATGTCTTGTGGCTCACACACACCGAGTCCGCCCGGTCTAGATTTATTACTCCACATTCCCATATCACATGCTAACATAGTTAACCAATGTTCCGTTTAAAACTTGCAGGTAACAGGTAGTCATCCGACTTTCATCGTTCTACGTATAGCTAAGCAAAACTAGACATATACGAGTTTAAAACTGGTAATATGGTAAATATAGAATAACAAGGGTGGTAATGCACCAATTAGGCTTTTACTTAACTCCTAATCACTTAATGCAGTAACGGAAAGCAAAAGCGAAATTAATTTATAAAACACAAGGTAGAGTTGTATACATCCGGGGCTTGCCTTCGTTGACGAAAAAGTCCGATTCCTGCGACGTTACACAAGGATTCGATCCGACCTCAACAGACGGATTAACCTCCTCAACAGCTTGATTAACTACCACGTTTTCACCTTCGTTCACTACATGTAATAACAATGCCATGTTTAACATGATGCGGAATACGAAACATGATGCTCGATGATGGATGCAAAATTAACAATTTGAATACAACTTTCCTTCGCGGTACAGTTGCAAGTCAAACAACTAAATCTTTTTCATAACACATACATCAATTGCCAAGGATCATCATCAACTAATGACCCAAGGTCATCACTCAATCCAAAATTTCAAACAAAACCTAAATCATTAAAGGTTACTATTTGCTTTTATGAATTAATTATTTAATTCAAAATTATGAAATAAATCAACTTATTCTAATTGAGCTCAAAATTTTTGTAAATGTTCATTACATGATAAGTAAGTGACAAAACAAATTTCATAATTTTTGGATAATTAAATAAGCCTAGAAAAATCATGGAAATCCATTTATTAATAAATTGAGCAATTTTTATCACATGCAAAAAGTACTGAAAAACATTATTTCATATTTTTCTTAAATACTTTACATCACAGAGAAGTCACACAAAAATTTTCATAATTTTTGGAGCTCTAAATAAATCTACACAAAAATAACAAAAACAAACACTATTTATTCAAATCTGAAAATAGAAAAAAAAATCCATTTGAACGCTGAGTCACTGACAACCCGACCCCACCTATCATCCCTAACCTCGCGCGCTGACCATGACGGCGACGGCGCTGACCAGCGATTTCTCACCGACGGTGAGTCCAACGGTGACTGCAAGAGTACTAACATGATCACTACGTCACAGCGCATCGATCTATGGCACTAACGCGACCAATTACGGACCGAACCGAGCACTACGCCGACCATGGCGGACGCGGTGGCACGGCAGCGTTACGCCGGCAGCTACAGGTCGATAGAGCTCAAACAAGGGATCCAGGAAGCACCAGTGGTTCACCCCAAACATGTTGAAGCAAGGAGCGATGTCGGAGAAGCAATGGAGAGGCGTGACGACGATCACGGTGATCACGGCGGAGCAAAACGTCGTCGGCGATGGTGTACCGGCGACTGCAGTGGTCAAAATGAGCAACTAGCTATGGATTAAGTACTACAGCATTGAGACGAAACAAAATTAGCCAAAACCAGGGACAGAGATGCACCATGGAGCTCTGGCCGCGGCGAATCGTGCTCGGCGGAGGAATTGCCGGCCGCGAGGAAGAAAGGCGTGCACCGCGAGTTTCCGGTGAAGACAAGCCACAAGGACTGGTTTGCTGGACGCGCAAGGAACTAGCGGAGCTAGAACATGCTTTGCTGCGATGGCGTGGGCACTGGTTCGACGGCAAAAGCTCGACGGAGCTGCGACGACGGTGACTGGAAAACAGAGGAAAGGGGCGGGGGCAAACGGCGACGGCTCTGGTTATAAAGGATGGCCAGGAAGCTCAAGGAAGCGACGCAGGAGACGTTTCCACACCAGTGCGAAGCCGAGGACATCCATGCGCGTGCCTAGAAGCGAACCGAAGGTCGCCGGCGGTGTAGCTACGGCGGTGAACACTGTTCACAGTATTTACAAGTTTGCCATTCGCCAAAATTTACAAATTACTCCCAAATTTTCATAACAACTCAAAAATCTCCAAAAATAAAGGTTGTTCAAAATCAAAAGTTCTACAACTTTGCTTTTATAACCATCTCCTAATTCGGTCTAGATTTTGAAATGAACTTTTGAATTTGAATCGGGAAATCTAACGAATTACGCCTTTTTGAATTACTCGAAATTTTTTCTAAACAACTTGAAAAACTCCAAAGATAAACTTTGCTTAACTTGCCAAGCTCTACACTTTTGCTTTTGGGCCCAACCCCAAAATATGCTTAGATTTTGAAATGGATTTTTAGGGTAGGATTTAAATGTTGAAAAGCGGGGTTTTCTCGAAAAAAATTTCAAAACCCATACAAACTTTGAACTTGAATCAAACAATACAATTCAACACTCATTACACAAATGTAAACTTGTTTTAGTAAATGCACATCAAAGTTTTCACCAAATGCCAAATGCTTTGCAATGCATATGATGACATGTCAGATTTTAATATTTAAACACCCGAGGTGTTACAATCCTTCCCCCTAAAAGAAATCTCGCCCTGAGATTCAAAGTCATAGGGTAAGTAATGGAAAAGGAAATATGTCACAAGAACACATACAAACTCTGTCCATAAAATAGCTGAGGTCCCTTTTACAAAATACAACCTAGCTCAACTAATATTACTCTATTCTATATTGACGCTAGAAATTCTTGAAACTTTTCTAACAAGTAATCTTCTGATTCTCAAGTAGCTTCCTCTTCTGAATGTTGATTCCATTGTATTTTATAGAACTTGATTGTCCGTCTTCGAGTAACACGATCTTTTTGATCCAACACTCGGATAGGATATTCGGAATAAGTTAAATCCGGTTCTAGTTCTACTCCTTCAACTTCAACATTTTGTTCTGGCACTCGGAGACACTTCTTCAATTGAGAAATATGGAACACATCATGCACAGCTACAAGATGTTCAGGTAATTTCAAACGATATGCCACTTTTCTATACCTCTCCAAAATTTGATATGGTCCAATATATCGGGGTGCTAACTTTCCTTTAACACCAAAACGGGTAACTCCCTTCATTGGTGACACTTTCAGATACACAAAATCTCCTTTGGTAAATACCAATGGTCTCCGTCTTCTATCCGCATAACTCTTTTGTCGGGATTGAGCTATCTTCAAATTACTCTGTATTTGCCTAACCTTGTCTTCTGTTTCTTTTACAAGGTCAACTCCAAAGAATCTTCTTTCTCCAGGCTCAGACCAACTCAATGATGTCCTGCATCTACGACCATAGAGTGTTTCAAATGGAGCCATTCTAATGCTTTCCTGATAACTATTGTTGTATGAGAACTTGGCCAAAGGTAAGCATTCATCCCACTTATTGGAATAGTTAAGGACACAACACCTTAACATATCTTCAAGTACTTGATTAACTCTTTCAGTCTGTCCATCAGTCTGCGGATGATAAGCTGTACTATATAGAAGTTTGGTACCCAATGAAGAATGCAATTGTTTCCAAAAGTTGGAGACAAACTGTGTACCCCTATCTGACACAATAGTCTTGGGTACTCCATGGAGACTCATGATTCTTGCTAAATACATCTTGGCATATTGGATCGTAGGATATATTGTCTTGATTGGAAGAAAATGTGCTGACTTAGTGAGTTGATCTACAATAACCCATACTGAGTCAAATCCCTTTGATGTCTTGGGTAGACCAACAATAAAGTCCATACTTATGTCCTCCCACTTCCAAGATGGAATAGGTAATAGTTGTAACTCACCAGCAGACCTCAAATATATAGCTTTCACCTTTTCATAAGTATCACACTTTGCTATGTATCTAGCAATCTCTATTTTCATTTTAGTCCACCAGAATCTTTGCTTCAAGTCATGGTACATCTTGTTACTTCCCGGATGGATTGATAACCTAGTAGCATGTGCCTCATCTAGAATTGACTGCCGCAACTCAGGAACTTTTGGTACCACCAGGCGATCCTTGAACCATAACACATCTTCATCATCTATGCTAAAGCATTCTGCCTTTCCATTCTTGACTCTTTCCTTGATATGGGCTATACCCTTGTTTTCCTTCTAAGTAGCAATAACTTGATCTCGAATAGTGGCTTCAACAATTATGTTGGTCAAACTTCCTTGTTGAATTACTTCTACATTCAACTTTTCCATTTCTTGACATAAATTCAAACCCATTGTTCTCACTGTTAGACAATTGCAATAACTTTTGCGACTGAGGGCATCTGCAACTACATTTGCTTTACCAGGGTGATAATGTACTTCCAAATCATAATCCTTAATTAGTTCTAACCATCTTCTTTGTCGCATGTTTAACTCTGACTGAGTGAAGATATACTTTAAGCTTTTGTGGTCTGTATACATATGACACGTATTACCAAGCAGGTAATGCCGCCAAATCTTCAGAGCATGAACCATAGCTGCTAACTCCAAATCATGAGTCGGATAGTGTTCTTCATGTTGCTTAAGTTGCCTGGATGCATAGGCAATGACTCGGCCTTCTTGCATCAACACACACCCAATACCAATACCTGAAGCATCATAATAAACATCAAACGGCTTCTCGATGTTAGGTTGGGCTAACACTGGTGCAGTAGTTAACAGTCTCTTCAAAGTTTGGAAAGCCTCCTCACAATCTGATGACTAGACAAACTTAACTTGGTTCTTCAACAATTCAGTTATGGACTTTGATATTTTTGAGAAATCTAGAATAAACCGACGGTAATACCCCACCAATCCCAGAAAACTCCGAACTTGATGAACTATGGCTGGCGGTTTCCAATCAAGCACATCTTTCACTTTGCTAGGATCAACTGCAACTCCTTCGGCTGACAAGATATGTCCAAGAAATTGCACTTCCTTAAGCCAAAAATCACACTTGCTGAACTTGGTATATAGTTGATGTTCTCTTAAGTGGGTTAGAACAATTCTGAGATGTTCCGCATGTTCTTTCTTATTCTTGGAATATACTAAAATGTCATCAATAAACACCACTACAAACTTGTCTAGCTCAGGCATGAATACTGAGTTCATTAGATACATGAAATGAGCTGGAGCATTTGTCAAACCAAAAGACATTACCAAGTATTCATATAATCCATATCTTGTGGTAAATGCCGTTTTGGGAATATCTTCAGGCTTTATCTTGATTTGGTGATATCCTGATCTCAAATCTATCTTGGAGAAAACTTTGGCTCCGACCAACTGATCAAAAAGCAGATCTATCCGAGGTAATGGATACTTATTCTTGATGGTCACTTCATTCAATGGATGATAGTCAACACATAACCTCAGGGTCTCATCTTTCTTTTTCACAAAAATTGCCGGACATCCCCAAGGTGAGGAACTAGGTTGGATAAACCCTTTCTCAATCAATTCTTGTAACTGAATCTTCAACTTGGCCAATTCCTTAGGTGGCATCCTATAAGCTCTCCGAGAAATCGGAGCTGTTCCAGGTTGTAACTCTATATTGAACTGTACCTCCCTATCGGATGGTAAACCGGGTAAATCTTCAGGAAACACATCCGAAAATTCACACACTACCGGAATATCTCTAATCTCTTTGACAACAGTTGCACAAATCTTGCCCACTGATCTTCTTAGGATTGGAAGTTGGATGAGAAGTTGAGAATTACTATCAGGCAAACTCACTCTTAATGTCCTATTCAAAGCATCTATAACAACCTTATGCTGATATATCCAATTTATTCCCAAGATTACATCTATATCCTGATCCTTAAGGATAATCATGGTAGTGGGAAAAATATGCCCACCTAGGTTTACGGGTACCTGGTATACCATTTCCTTAGTACACAAACGTCCCCCGGGCGACTGTATAAAGAAACTTTCCTTTGTTGCCCCAATTGAAATTTCATGCTTCACAACAAATGTTCTATTGATGAATGAATGCGATGCGCCAGAATAAAAAAGTATAACTGTAGGGAGATTGGCAACAGGAAACATACCCATCATCACTGGCTCCCCTTCCGGAATTTCTCCAGCTTGAATATAGAACACCCGTCCTATCTTCCTCTCATCTTTGCCCTTCTGAGCATTCTGATTGGGGTTCTTGTTTGGTGCCTGACCCTGTGGTTGATTAGCAGGGGCCTTCTGATAATTTTGATTAATCTGCCTAGGATATGGACATTTCCTGGAGAAATGACCAGTCCTTCTACAATTGTAGCATGGATAGTTGTGACCCTGGGATGTTGGAGCATTGCCACCAGGAGCATTGGTTGACTGTGAACTCGGATATGTTATAGTAGGACGGACATTTGACTGTTGTCCGGCTTAGAACTGCGGCGGATGATAAGGAGGATGATTATGCTGTACTAGATGATAAATCACCCTCTGCCTCTTCTGATTTCCCCCAAAAGATCCAGACGGCACACTTTTTTTTTCTTTTTGAGCTCCTTATGCTGCCGATACTTTGACTCTGAAGCAATTGCAATATTTATGGCCTCATGGTAAGTAACATTGGTGCAAGTGGTCATCATAGTCTGCAACTTGGTATTCAGGCCTCTCATAAACCACCTCTTCTTCTTGGCATCAGTATTGACATGTTCGGATGCATATTGGGACAGATGATTAAATCTTCCCACATACTGCATCATGGTTTGATCTCACTATTTCAAAGCAAGGAATTCATCTAGCTTCATAGCCATCACTCCTTCAGGGATATAATGGGCTCTGAAGGCTGTACGGAACTCAGCCCAAGTTATTGGAATGCCAGCTGGTTGCATAGCCACTAAGTTTGCCCACCAAGCACTTGCTGCTCCTCTAAATTGTTGGGCGGCAAACGTAGGTTTTTGATACTCCGTGCATGGAATAAGGTCAAATTTCTACTCCATGGTTCGAAGCCAGTCATTAGCCTCCAATGGTTCATCTGCCTTGGTGAACACCGGGGGTCTTGTGTCAGTGAAATCAACATATGTAGCCTCCTGTCTGTTATGGTGGCGTCCATGGTTTCCGTACATCTGATTCTGATTACTCTGAGCCATCTCATGAAGCAAACGAGAATTTTCGGCCGTCACATTGACAAGTGCGGTTATAGCATCAGCTAAATTTGTTGGAACTGGTGGCGGATCTGGAATACCATCCTCATCTTGTGAAGTTCTAGGAACATACGAACCCCACGTACGGCGCATCTGCTCATAACAAACCAAACTTTATTCACATGTCTTTATTGAATTGTACCAAAGCTTACTCTAGACACATTACATAGAGTTTACTAATGTACAAACAAACCCACGAGTATGAAAATAGAACTACATAACTTAACTAGAGCTATTATTATACAACTCTACTCTTTTCCTCAATTTCCTTCAAACTTTAGGCTCGGTATCCATTCCGGAATTATTATCGCCTTCATCATCACTTTCATCGATCATTACCAATTCTTCAGGATCTTCTTCTTCTTCCTCTCCCGATTCATCATCATTGGCAAGGATGACACCGGGGCCATGGCATTAGCTTGAGGCTCATGATTCGGATTTAGTAGATTGCTAAGCCTATGAACTTCCTCATGTAGATACGTATTATGTTCTTCTAAATCTTCTACATAGAATTCTAGCTCATGAGCTCTAGCTCTAGCTACATTTTCCCTATGCCAAGCTTCATTTCTTCCTTCCACCGTACGAACTAACATACTTTCACAGTTCCTATGCGTGGTGGTGAGACGTCTCAATTGATCCTATAATTCTCCTACCTGTATAGCATCCAAAGCCCTATCTCTAGTAGCTTGTGCTAATTCTGCAGAAATCCTCTATATCTCCGCCCGTGGATCAGGCCTAGTACTGCTACTACTAGCACCATCGTTTCTAGGGGCAAGTTGGTGACGAGGAACTCCTTTGGGTCTGGTGGACTTACGGGGCATCATCTTGGCACGAGCCATACTGTAGGAAGCCAATTGAATTCAAGTGAGACCATTTGATCAAAGTCTAAAGAGCAGCTTATGATGGATTACATTACTCAAACCAGACTCACTACTCAACTCTAGACTAAGAGGTGAAGGAAGTAATGAGTGAATTAATCATGATGCATGAATCATTCTTACGAACAAAAACATGAATGTTAATAATGCACATAAATAACATTTATTTTATATAGGGCATAGTAAGATTACTACTCCACCACACAAAACCTTTTTAATCAAATATGGAATGGTGAGAAAGAAATAAGATAAGTCAGAAGCAATTTAGACCAAATTATCAAGTTAGATTTAGTCATCCCAAATCATTTTGAAGTTTTTGTAAAACAATACAACAAAAACCTTGTAACGATCGCTCTGATACCATTCTGTGGCAGAACCTCCTAAGTTATAGGGCCCACATGCACCTGTCACTGTCCGACGACCTTTGACATTTATGCATATGTTTCCATGAACATAAAAAGACTGTCGGGTGTCCTCAGAGAACCCCGAATCATCCACGATTTCCGAGCAGGATCATGTTACAGAGTCATTGCAGTATTACAACATTTATTCAAATATCAAAACCAGAGTAAAAACAGCGGAAGTCTTACGGTAACATAGTTTACAAACTAGTTGTTTCAAACCTTACAAACTAAGTTTGATAATGATTACAAACCATAGTAGTAGTGGAGTGGCAACATTAACATATACATAACACACAAAATAAATATCCTACCCAAGGATCACACATTTACTTCTCATCGTCAGATCGAACGATAGTCATGCAGCATGATCCAAAGCAGATCTGCTCATGAGGCTCACCTGCAACAAGGGTCAACGAACCCTGAGTACAAAAGTACTCAACAAGACTTATCCGAAATATTAACTGATAAACTCAGTAATGTAGGCTCAGGGATTCAAGGTATAGCTTTAACAATGATCAAAGTTCTTTTGCGTAAAAGTTCTTTTCAACAACATTCTTTATATAGAAAACTTCATAAGAATTATATACAAAGCTGACACGATCTATGTTGAGATCATGAAACTTCATATCCAACACCTTCACATGCCTTATTCAAGTTCTAGTTATTAATACTATGATGATAAACAGTGAGTTGAGTCTCCATAATCGAGGAGCAACGACGATTCGAACCAATTAAACCCAGCTGGGGATTCCAGACCACATGACATATGCAGGTCCCCGACCTCCATATACCAACCTACCCTCGGATCCTCTAACACAAGAACGGGTCCGCGCCACCCGAGAACACAGTACTCCACCATTCCAGCCCATGGCCACGTGGGTACACGCTATTCCCGCCATCTCTCCACTCCCAGTGCGCGAGTAGCCATTCTCGTAATAGAATTGCCAAGTTCAGGCTTACCAGAGTATGTGGTTAGTACTACAAATTCTCACCTCATGCAATTCAACAACGGACGTGCCTTAATCGACACAGGTGGAAAGAACCCGCTCACAAGACCTCCATGTCTTGTGGCTCACACACACTGAGTCCGCTCGGTCTAGATTTATTACTCCACATTCCCATATCACATGCTAACATAGTTAACCAATGTTCCGTTTAAAACTTGCAGGTAATAGGTAGTCATCCGACTTTCATCGTTCTACGCATAGCTAAGCAAAACTAGGCATATACGAGTTTAAAACTGGTAATATGGTAAATATGGAATAACAAGGGTGGTAATGCACCAATTAGGCTTTTACTTAACTCCTAATCACTTAATGCAATAACGGAAAGCAAAAGCAAAATTAATTTATAAAACACAAGGTAGAGTTGTATGCATCCGGGGCTTACCTTCGTTGACAGAAAAGTCCGATTCCTGCGACGTTACACAAGGATTCGATCTGACCTCAACAGACGGATTAACCTCCTCAATAGCTTGATTAACTACCACGTTTTCACCTTCGTTCACTACACGTAATAACAATGCCATGTTTAACATGATGCGGAATACGAAACATGATGCTCGATGATGGATGCAAAATTAACAATTTGAATACAACTTTCCTTCGTGGTACAGTTGCAAGTCAAACAACTAAATCTTTTTCATAACACATACATCAATTGCCAAGGATCATCATCAACTAATGACCCAAGGTCATCACTCAATCCAAAATTTCAAACAAAACCTAAATCATTAAAGGTTACTATTTGCTTTTATGAATTAATTATTAAATTCAAAATTATGAAATAAATCAACTTATTCTAATTGAGCTCAAAATTTTTGTAAATGTCATTACATGATAAGTAAGTGACAAAACAAATTTCATAATTTTTGGACAATTAAATAAGCCTAGAAAAATCATGGAAATCTATTTATTAATAAATTGAGCAATTTTTATCACATGCAAAAAGTACTGAAAAACATTATTTCATATTTTTCTTAAATACTTTACATCACAGAGAAGTCACACAAAATTTGAAAATAGAAAAAAAATCCATTTGAACGCTGAGTCACTGACAACCCGACCCCACCTGTCATCCCTAACCTCGCGCGTTGACCACGACGGCGACAGCGCTGACCAGCGATTTCTCGCCGACGGTGAGTCCAACGGTGACTGCAAGAGTACTAACATGATCATTACGTCACTGCGCATCGATCTATGGCACTAACGCGACCAATTATGGACCGAACCGAGCACTATGCCGACCATGGCGGACGCGGTGGCACGACAGCGTTACGCCGGCAGCTACAGGCCGGTAGAGCTCAAACAAGGGATCCAGGAAGCACCAGTGGCTCACCCCGAACATGTTGAAGCAAGGAGCGATGTCGAAGAAGCAACGGAGAGGCGTGACGACGATCACGGTGATCACGGCGGAGCAAAACGTCGTCGGCGATGGTGTACCGGCGACTGCAGTGGTCAAAATGAGCAACCAGCTATGGATTAAGTACTACAGCATTGAGACGAAATAGAATCAGCCAAAACCAGGGACAGAGATGCACCATGGAGCTCTGGCCGCGGCGAATCGTGCTCAGTAGAGGAATTGCCGGCCGCGAGGAAGAAAGGCGTGCACCGTGAGTTTCCGGTGAAGACAAGCCACAAGGACTGGTTTGCTGGACGCGCAAGGAACTAGCGAAGCTGGAACATGCTTTGCTGCGATGGTGTGGGCGCTGGTTCGACGGCAAAAGCTCGACGGAGCTGCGACGACGGTGACTGGAAAACAGAGGAAAGGGGCGGGGGCAAATGGCGACGGCTCTGGTTATAAAGGATGGCCAGGAAGCTCAAGGAAGCGACACAGGAGACGTTTCCGCACCAGCGCGAAGTCGAGGACATCCACGCGCGTGCCTGGAAGCGAACCGAAGGTCGCCGGCGGTGTAGCTACGGCGGTGAACACTGTTCACAGTATTTACAAGTTTGCCATTCGCCAAAATTCACAAATTACTCCCAAATTTTCATAACAACTCAAAAATCTCCAAATATAAAAGTTGTTCAAAATCAAAAGTTCTACAACTTTGCTTTTATAACCATCTCCTAATTCGGTCTAGATTTTGAAATGAACTTTTGAATTTGAATCGGGAAATCTAACGAATTACGCCTTTTTGAATTACTTGAAATTTTTCTAAACAACTTGAAAAACTCCAAAGATAAACTTTGCTTAACTTGCCAAGCTCTACACTTTTGCTTTTGGGCCCAACCCCAAAATATGCTTAGATTTTGAAATGGATTTTCAGGGTAGGATTTAAATGTTGAAAAGCGGGGTTTTCTCGAAAAAAATTTCAAAACCCATACAAACTTTGAACTTGAATCAAACAATACAATTCAACACTCATTACACAAATGTAAACTTGTTTTAGTAAATGCACATCAAAGTTTTCACCAAATGCCAAATGCTTTGCAATGCATATGATGACATGTCAGATTTTAATATTTAAACACCCGAGGTGTTACATCACCTAACCAATTCTAGAAGCAAGGTCACACAAACCTATGCCACTAGTATTTCAAGCAATGAGGGAACTCTACATATGCTAGTAAGCAAAATCACAAAGCCAACTAAGCTCACTAGCAATGCTCAATAATAAGGCGACCAACGCCAAATTAGAGAGCACAAATACTTAGCTACACAAACTAAGCAATGTGACTAACAAGGTTACACAAACCAAATTAGCCACACAAGGGAGCTACTTCTGTGCTACACAAGCAAGAAGGTAACTAGTAAGCTACACAAGCAAACTAATTACAAGAGCAACTACACAAGCACAATGTATATAAAAGTAATTACAAGCATGTGTAACGAGGATGCAAATCAACGGAAAGAACAAAGTTGACACGATGATTTTTCTCCCGAGGTTCACATGCTTGCCAACACGCTAGTCCCCGTTCTGTCGACCGCTCACTTAGTGGTTCGGTGGCTAATTAGCATCACCCGCCATGCCCGCACGTCTTGCACCAGAAGAACCTACCCTGAAAGTGAGGGTAGCTCAATGACACGCTTTACTAGAGTTGCTCTTCGTGGCTCCCGTGGGGCGAGCACAATGCCCCTCACAAAGCTCTTCTCCAGAGCACTGCACATGCTTCTTGTGGGCTTTGATAGAGACCACCACCAAACCGTCTGGGAGGTGGCAACCTCCAAGAGTAACAAGCACCACTAGCTTGCAACTCGATCACCTAGTGCCACTCGATGCAACCTCATGATGCAATCACACTAGAATCGCTCACTCACACAATCGGATGATCACTATCAAGCATATGTGAGATGGAGGGCTCCCAAACACTCACAAGCATGGACATCAAGTCCCCCGAGGTGCTTAGCTCAAGCCATGGCCGAGACCACCTTCTATTTATAACCCCATGGGCTAAACTAGCTGTTACCCCTTCACTGGGCAAATTTTAGGACGACCGGACGCACAAGTCGTTTGCACCGGACGCACCATTCGTGTATACCAGACGTGTCCAGTCGCCATACTGGACACGTCTGGTAGCTGCCTGACCACCACATGTCCCATTTTAAATAAAGTAGCCATTGCTGCCATGAGTCCCATGCGACCGGACGCTCTATATGAAATGATAGGACACTGAACCACAGCGTCCGGTTGAGTCCAGAGAGTACCCAGGTCTGACAGGACACGCTGTTAGAAAATGACCAGACGCTAAGCCTCAGTGTCCGGTCGAGTCCAGTAAGCTCCTAGGTCCGACTGGACACATCCGGTCACTCCAAACCAGACGCTCCCAGCGTCCAATCAACTGTTATACTAAACATTGACTTCGCTGATTGGCGACCAGATGCGTCCGATCGCTTTTTGAGATTCAATACCGAGCCACATACCGGACACGTTCGGTCACCATATCGAACGCGTCCGGTCACTCTGTGACCAACGCAACTAACTCATTTTATTCATCAACTTCTTCTCCTTTGCAAATGTGCCAACACCACCAAGTGTATGTGTGTTAGCTTTTCACAAACATTTTCCAAAGGATTAGCCACTCAACTTGCCACGACACTCGATCCTAGCGGCGATGCAAAGTTAGATCACTCAAGTGGCACTAGATGACCGATATGCAAACAAGTTTGCCCCTCTTGATAGTATGACCATCTATCCTAAACTCGGTCATCAACTTCTCTACACACCTATGACTGGTGAAATGAAATGCCCTAGGTTATACCTTTGCCTTGCACATTCCATTCTATCTTCTCCAATATCGATGCAACACATGCACCAACACGATCAATAATGATAGGATCCACTTCATATCATCACGTGATCATATTGGTTCATTGATCTTGACTTCACTTGCTTTTCACCGTTGCCTTGGTCCATCGGCGCCAAGTCTTGCTCAAGCTTCACTGCCACATGGTCCATCGCTCCAAAGCCTCCGACTTGCCCTTCACACTCGCAACCGGTCCATCAAGCCAAGTCATGTCTTGATCTTCTCTAGCTTGATCACATGACTCAATGTCATGTCTCATTTGCAATGAGCTCCTTCATCATCACATGTATGAGCTTTGCAACATCTCCGAGACATTTTCACCTTTATGGCATATGTTGCTCACACACATGTACTTGTGGACTAATCACCTATGTATCTCACATAAACACAATTAGTCCACCTAGGTTGTCACTCAATTATCAAAACTACACAAGGACCTTTCAATCTCCCCCTTTTTGGTAATTGATGATAACTCTACAAAGATATGGAAATTAAGTTCTTTTGGATTCATGTTGCTTGCCCAAGCAATTTTACCATGTGTAAATAATTTTGGACAAGTACCACAAACCCAAAATGGTAGTATTAGCTCCCCCTACATATGTGCTAGAGTGTTTGGTTTGAAATTCGCACATATGCATAGATTAGAAATGTGGGAGAGTAATTACTACCAAATGATGCTAAGGTGTATAGAGTAAACCTTTGAAGTGTGATACCAATTGGAGTTACATCTTTAAGTTCATTCTTAGCACCATGGTTAGTAAGATAACACTTGGAAATAAAAAGCACTAGATACCTCGTGAGATCAACATTAAAAGCAAGGTACTAGCATTACTTGAAAAGCATACCAAGTGTCTAGCTATCATCCTATGCATGCTAGTTTTCATTTCATCAATCAAATTCTACAACTAGCATACATCACACAAGCATGCATATTGAATTTAAGAACTTATGCAATGCAAGCAAGCATATGACTATGCACATATCAAGTGCAACCAATCAAAGTTCATGAGCTTGCTCCCCCTGGTGTGCTTCTCTTATCCAAGAATTTTGATCCATCTCTTTTCTTCAATGTTGCTCCCTCTTTGTCCATGTCCATGTCCAACCTCTACTTCTTTGTCTCAATCTCTCCCAAAGATTTCATATCTTCTCAATCTCCCTTGTACAATCTCAATCTCAAGGCTTTCATATCTTTGTACAATCTCTCCCCCTTTGTCATTAATTTCCATAAAAGGTGTACTTCTCATTGATGCAAAGGTATGCATTTGGGGTAGATGGTTGAGGCTTGAATCTTGAATTTTTTATGGACATCACTTGATTGTTGGAATGACACCACTTGTAGATACCACTTGTAACTTGTACCACTTGTATCTTGTGTAGGGCTTCTTGAGATACCACACATAGGATCTTTGATCTTGATATCAATTTGTGGGACACCTCCCCCTATGTGATAGTATGGGTCATTCATTTGATACACTTGAGCTCTTATAGGTGAGGGATGCATTCTTCATTTTATGATCACTTAAAGTTGAGGATCACTTGTGTAGCACCTGGTTTTAAGGACAAAACTAGATACACGCCATATATGTGCCTAGGAATTCAATTCACACATATAGCTACAAATGAAGGGGTAATATCAAAGAAAATGCCTTTATTGCATAGCGCATAAATATTCGTTACAAAATACATAATCTTACTTTATAGTATATACTATAACTCTATTCTTCGGGCGAAGCCTCCAACACCATAGGAATCATCAACTGGTTGATCACAAGCCTAACACCTCTTGGGAAACTCCACTGAAGAACCTCCATCTGGTACCCATCCGGGATTTTACCAATGTATTGAAATAAAACAGGCGTAAGCTACTACCGCTTAGCAAGCATAACATGAGGGGATGCAGGCTCAAAAGGCTTGACACGGCTGAACTGCGGTAAGCACTTTTAGTTGGTCATATTTTATTATTAATCATAAGTTGCTAAGTTATGCTTAGGCTCCCAAATATGAATAATTAGAGATATCAGCAATTTTAATCATAACCCAAACCATCCAAGTAACCAACTATTCAGTAAGGATCCAGGCCGCGCATGACCATGAGTACGGCTGATATACCAGTTTTACACTCTACAGAGGTTGTACACTTTCACCATAAGTCGTGTTACCCATATGCCTGGGTTAATTACTCCCAAAACACTTCCAAGGTGAGCAGGCAGGGTACACTACGAAGCTTTTCCCCAGTCGTTCTAATAAGGAGTAGCCGCCACTAAGGATTCCATCTCCCAAGTGTTATGGAGTCATCTCCAAAAATAGCACTAATACTCGTAGCATAGTCCACACCCTGGGGATGAGGCCCATACCCAGCCTGGTATGCCCCTCTTGCCCTATTGATAAATTGCTACAAACTAGAAAGAGCAAGGTACTAGACTAAGACTAGAGCCATGTGGTCCTTATGGTTGTACTATAAGTCCTGGGTTGTCACTTAAAGATGAGTCCTTATGGAGAGAAACTAGAGCACCATAATGAAAGGCCCAATGCTCTAGCCCCCTTGGTTCCATGTTGCTAAAAAGCATCTTTTAATACCATGTTTCATATATCATTAATTGTATTCTTTAATCAATATTAGTTGGAGCAAACTAAGCATACTACCCACATGCAAAACCCATAGGTAAATCAAGGATAGGATAATCAATATCAAGGTAAATAGACTCCAAGTGGTTCATTAACATATGCATAGGAATTGAGATTGCATTAAAGTGAATAGGTAACAAGGAGGCTCATATTATAATTGCCTTAATTCAAAGTATCGCTGCTGGTCTTGATCTTTAAAGAGTTGCTCCAGATCACCAACACAAAACTCACTGTCTACTTGAGATCAAATAGAACCACACATGTATCCATACATACATGCATAACAAACAAAAGCTATAGATTAGAATAGTACACTAATCAGCATAAAATCTAGATAAAAAGTTTGTAAAACGAATCAACGTCTCGCTACGATCACACAAACGCGAAGATCACAAAAATCAGAGCAAAAACGAAGAAGTTATGGATTAAACAAGATTTCCTTTAATAAAATAATAGATTAGATCTAACCTCAAATTTTAAAAGTTGAAAACATACCTAACAATAGTATGAACATATAGATTATGCAATTACGAATCTAACGCAACTTGAACGGGTCAAATCGGAGTTAAAACAGGGAAGATATGATTAAAACAATAGCAGTGGCATTGTTGTAAATAACTAGAACTTATTTTTGATTTCAAATAAATCAAAAATCAGTTTTAAATCGACTCAGGGACGGTGGCCGCAAATATCCAAAAGCCAAGGGGCTCTTTAACAAAGTTGCCGGGACGACGGGTTGAGATCCAAATAATTATAAGGGCCTTTTTTGCAAAATGATAGGCGAAGGGGTAACATCTATTTGGGATCGTCCGATCCAGATCGGACGGATGGAATTAGATTGGAAGGGGGAAGAGGCCGGCAACGAGTCTAGGCGGCGGCGCCATTGACGGGACCTCACCGGCATTGGGCGAATCGGTGACTTCGGCCACCGTTTGGCTCAGGAGAAGGTCAGGGAGCAAGAGGAGAACGAGGCGAACACGATGGAGGGGACTAGGGTGGTGGCGACAGCTCGAGGGTGATGCGGTGCTAGATGGGGTGGCTCGAGCTTGCTGGAGAGACATCGGCGATGTAGTACCGACGGTAGAAAGCGAGGGAGAAATAAAAACGGGTACCGGGGCTTGCTTACCTCGCTTAGAAGCTCGGCAAGGCAGTCGCGGAGGTGGAGAAGCGACGGCGTGGCAACCGACGGTGGTGGTGGATCTTTGAGCTCACAGCAACGCTGTTTTAGGGCACGGGGCGGCAGCGGCTTGCTTCCAAAGTTAGATGAGGAGGCGGCAGGTGCAAGTCTCAATATTTATGGAGGCCATGTGTGGAGCGCACGCCAAGACCGAGGCGCGGTGGCGGGGCGAACTACTCGTGGAACAGTCTGGCACAAAAATGAGCAGAGGAAGGGGAAGAAACGTCTGACAGCTGGAGTCAGGCCGTCAGCGTCACTGGGGAGAGGAAATGGCGCCCACGGCCATAGCTGGGTCGGCCTACTGGATGGGCCGAAACGATACACGGCGGGAAAAACTAGGCCACGCGGGGAAGCCAGCAGAACCGAGCGGCGGCAAGAGCGGAAGTCGGGCCGGAGCTGGGCTGCTCGGGCCGGATTCAAGGGAGAGATGGAAAAATCCTTTTTCTTTTTCTAAACTAGTTTTCCAAACCAATTTTGAGTACAAATTCAAATCAATTTGAAATTTGATTTTGAACCACATAATACAAAAATAATATGCAGCAGCATGAATGCACAACCATGTTGCTAATTTTATGATGAATTTTAATTTCAATAAAAATTATTATTTTCCCTAGGTTTAAATGTACACAAAAATACATAATTAGATGAATTTAACTCTTTTTGAAGAAAAGCAAATTTTAGGGTGTTACAACTTGTGTAACCATCGTCTTGCATGATTGATACCATGTGTAGATATGATACCATTTGAAAGAATCTTCTAGTATGGAACCACTTGTAGTTTTTATCAATAAAAACCATTTCTTGAACCTTTGTTATCTCCATGAGTACCACTTATAGGATATCACTTGTGAGTTAATCTAGACATCACTTGTGAATACTTGATGAAATACTTGAGTCTAGATACCACTTGAAACAAACAAACTAGATATCCATTTGTAATATTGTCTTGTGCTTGTACTCTTATCATTATCATGAGCTTCTAATGTTGACTTGAACTAAATTGATTTGCCTAAGCTTCTAAGTTCGGTTTGAACCAATAACAAGCTTCTTCACACCTCTTGCAAGGGTTATCTTGCCAATGTTGTACTTCTCACTTATTGGCAATCCAAATTAAATCAAGTACTTGGGTTTACTTAGCTCATGAATAAATTCATATACTAACCACTAGATCAATTAATCATTCAAGCAATAGTGGTAAGCTATGAATGTAAACATTTCATTTGTTATGCATGATCCTATGAAGCATGTACTATATGTACTAACCGCATACTAGTAAGGGATGAAATAATCATGCACATTACAATGATACCTTTGCTATGTTGGAGTAGAGGATAGTCACATAGATTCCAATTCATTACTCTAATAGCAATGTGAAGTCCAATTATAAGCTTTGTGAAGACCAATAGATACCATTTTGAATTCCATTCTTCACCCATATGAAATGAATACCACTTATGATCAAGTGCACTTTCTTGTTGTGGTTGGCTTGCTTCATCTTTTGATCAATGCTGCATGAGAGCATCAATGTGAGAGTACCACTTAAAATATCATGACTAGCTCTCTTTTGGGTGTTGCTTGCTTTTCTTGATTAACCCTTTTGATTGCTTCAACTAAGCATCTCAAATGTTCCTCGGATCACCACTTCCATGATAGCCTTTCAAGTACCACACTTGGTTCACCTACACATAGGCGGCAAGCCTCTACACTAGGGAGAAGTGACCTCTCTCCAAGAACCATTCTTGACACTCACATGAAATGAACTCATTGATTGACCCAAAGTGAAAGGTACCCGGTATAGTGAATGCCATAGCTCATAGTACCTTTGAGATAACACAGTACTATCTCAAGAGCATGCCAATGATTATCTCTCGGATTTGACACAATCTGGCTTAGTTTGCTCATAGCAAATGAGATATCAGGCCTCGTAGCGCTAGCCAGATACATAAGTGATCCAATAATTTGGGAGTATCCAATTAATCGCTTGCTATTCTTCGATTTTTCCTTAATAGCACACTAGGGTCATAAGGCGTAGGAGCAGGTTGACGGTCACGAAACCCAAAGTGACTCAATACTTTTTCCACATAGTGGGATTTTGAAAGTGTAACCCCACCATTGCCTTCTCTTAACAGCTTGACATTAAGAATAACATCAGCTTCTCCCAAGTTTTTCATCTCAAAATTATGAGACAATAGGTCTTTAACCTCCTTAATCACATTAAGGCTGGTTCCAAAGATCAATATGTCATCAACATATAAACACAAGATCACTCCTTTGCCCCCACCATACCAATAGTATACACATGTGTCAACTTCATTTACAACAAAGCTGGCATATGTTAAAGTTCTATCGAACTTCTCATGCCACTAATTAGGAGCTTGTTTCAGGCCATGTAATGACTTCAATAACTTACACACCATGCCCTCTTAACCATCTGCTACAAATCCATCTGGCTAATCCATATAGATCTTCTCCTCTAACTCTTCGTTTAGGAAAGCCATCTTTACATCCATTTGATGAATGATAAGACCATGAGAGGTAGCCAGAGAAAGTAACACTCAAATTGTGGTCAATTGAGCAACAGGTGAATAAGTATCGAGGAAATCTTTACCTTCTTTCTGGGTATAACTCTTGTCCACAAGCCTACCTTGTACCACTCAATTGTACCATCAGGCCTAAGCTTTTTCTTGAACACCCATTTGCATCCTATGGTTTACACCCATAAGGACGTTCAACAATTCCCCAAGTTCCATTAGACATAATTGAATCCATCTCACTCCATACTGCTTCCTTCCACAAGTCAGCATCAGGAGAAGAATATGCCTCTTCAATGGTTCTTGGTATGTCATCCACAAGGTACACAATGTAGTCATCACCAAAATACTTTGCAATCCGTTGTCTCTTACTCTTTCGAGTGACTACAATGTCATCCTTCTTAGGATTGTGCATATGGGGTTCCTCAGAATGTTCTATCAGAATAAATTGCTTATGGGGAATTTAGGTTCATGACTAGACGTGTTAGGCGCATTTTTCATAGGAAAATCACTTTCAAAAAATGTAGCGTCTCTGGACTCCATGATAGTACCAACATACATGTCAGGTACCCAAGAATTTATAATTAAGAATCTATATTCAATGTTGTGAATAGCATAACCAAGGAAACACACAATCAACAGTTTTAGGTCCAAGTTTGCGCTTTTTGTTAATTGGCACATTCACTTTGACCAAACAACCCCAAGTGTGCAAATATAAGAGATTTAATCTTTTCTTTTCCGATTCCTCAAATGGTGTGATTTCTTTATTCTTTGTCGGAACTCTTTTTAGGACATGACATGCTGTCAAAATAGCATCACCCCATCATTCATTAAATAGACCTGCTGTCTTCAACATGGTGTTATCCAACTCAATTAGAGTGCAGTTCTTTCTTTCGGCAATCCCATTGGATTGTGATGAATATGGTGGTGTCCTCTCTTGAATAATTCCATGTTCTACACAGAAATTAGAGAATTCACTTAAAAAGTATTCTCCACCATATCACACCTTAACCGTTTAACTTTCCTCTCAAGTTGATTTTCTACTTCGGCTTTATAGATCTTAAAGTAATGCAACACTTTATCTTTTGTTTTTAACAGGTATATATAACAAAATCTAGTACAATCGTCTATAAAAGTAAAAAAATATCTTTTGCCACCTTTAGTCAATTCACCATTCATCTCGCATAGATTGGAATGGACTAGTTCAAATGGCGCCAAGTTCCTCGTCTCTGCAGCTTTGTGTGGCTTATGAGGTTGCTTTGATTCCACACACACATGGCACTTGAAACCTTTGACCAAATTAATTTTCAGGATTAAATTCAGATTTGTAAGCTGCGATAGATAACCAAAATTAACAAGACAAATACGTGAATTCTAAATATTTGACTCATCAGAGATAATAGCATTGTTCACAATCTTATTACATATATCATCATGCAAGGATAAGCGGAACAAACCACCGCAATCATAACATTTACCAACAAAAGTTCATACTTTGATAGTACACATTTATTGGACTCAAAGACAAATTTATAACCATCTCAACAACATTGAGAGCCGCTAACTAGATTCTTTTTTATGGAGGGAACATGCCGCACGTTCTTCAGCAGCACCGTCTTTCCCAAAGTGAACTTTAGAATGACCGTAGCAACACCAAGAATACGCGCATGGGATCCGTTTCCCATCAGCAAGGCTTCAGTCCCGTCGACCTAATAAGAAGAAAATAAAGAGGCATCAGCACACACATGAATATTAGCCCCAGTGTCTATCCACCACTCAGGTGAATGACAAACTGAAAGAATAGTAGATAAAAAATTACCATACCCAGATGTTCCTCATTCAGCCTCGCTAACAACCATGTTCGCAGATTTCTTCTCTTTCTTAAATTTGTAGTCTGGGCACGAACTTGCCCAATGCTCATCACCCCCGTAAACAAAGCAACCACCATCTTTGTTGTTCTTTTTCTTCTTAAAAGTGGTTGTTTGTTTTGGCTTCGAGTTGTTCTCTTGCTTGTTCTTCTTCTTCTTATTACGAGATGTATTATTGTTTTTTCTCTGCACCATATTGGTAGCAGAAGACTCAACTCTTTTTTCACGTGTGTCTTTTGCTCTCGTCCTCTCCTCAACATCAAGAGACCCAATAAGCTTAGCCACGCTAAACTCTTGTCTCTTGTATTTTAGGGAGGTAGTAAAATCCTTCCAAGAATGTGGTAATTTAGCGATAATACCGCCGGCCATAAACTTATCAGGTAACACACATAGAAACTGTTCGAGTTCCTTAGTCAGTGCTTGTATCTCATGAGCTTGTTCGACCACAGAATGGTTGTCAACCATCTTGTAGTCAAACAACTGTTCCATGAGGTATAGCTCGGTACTGGTGTCAGAAACACCAAACTTAGCATCAAGTGCATCAGATAATTCCTTGTTTGACGTGTAAGGAAGGTAGCTGTCCTCATACTTGCTATAAAGTGCACTAATCACGGTGGCTCGAAACAAGTTATTAGCTACCTTGAATTTTTTCTCCTCCTCAGAAGTAAATTGTTCAGGTTTCCCTGTGCGGCGTGATAGCAGTTCATAGCAGTAAGCCACAGCACCATCTTAGCACGCCATGTCTTGTAATTTGTTCCAACAAAATCATTTGGCTTCAAAGCAGCAGCAAAACCACTAACAAAAAATTGTCTAATATTAGGTTTTTGGATTGTTAGAAATTTAGGCATTTTCATGTTAAAATTAATTCAGAAAAATAATAACAAATTTGTGATGACAAATATGTGCACGTGTGTGATTTTACTACTGCTTAGATTAGTAGAAAATATGTTCATAAACAACATACTGATCATAGCAAAAATAAGATTGAATTTAACCAATTTGAGAATAGAGATGTACCCTGCGGAGGAACTCATGCTCAAAGCACCGGTGGCTCCAGTTCCACTCATGGTGTGTTGCTCGAAGTCGCGGACCACAGTCGGTGCAAGAAGATGTACGCAATGCAGTCCCTCGAACGACCACCGGGAAGTAGACTATCCGAGAAAGAAGAAGAAGACGTCGGCGGTCACCAGGAAAAAGCGAGCAGTCGCGAAAACGCTCCCCAAAAACTTAATCGCCCGTACACCCGAGCAGATGTCACAAATGCAGACAGCGGTTCCGAAGGCCTGCTCTCCTAACTCTCCGTGCGCGCTGACGGCGGTTCCAAAGGCCTGCTCTCCCAACTCTCCGTGCGCGCAAAGGATCAGGACGGAAAAACTTAGAAGACAACGCAGTAGTGAGAAGTGGAAAACATTAACTGACTATCTTAAGATTTTCCAAACTAAAAACTTTCAATGATAGTTCTAATTGATGTTACACATTAACTAGCAATATGCTACTAATTGATGTTACACCTTCTACCTCTACTCATGAACTTAAACAATAAAGCCCATTAAAAAACACATATATGGGGCATATGAGATTTATTAGAATTTCTTCGTATGAATTTAGAGAATTTTATCCATATAAAGTCTTACAAAACACGCATTGCGCAGGGATCGAATCGGTTTTCACTAGCATGTGGACGACGCTCTCCTGTAAAAACAAAACGTTGCTAGCACGTGGACCGAATCAGTTTGCTCTACCAAGGAACGTGCTCTGCCTTTGCTCAATTGGATTCGTTGTTAGCTTGATGATGCCGTTTTTCTTTTAAAAAAATCTAAATATACCATCCGAATACATATATACATGAGGATATCCTTAGCTGTCCATCACCAGATCTGGCGATCAAAATTTAATCACTAAAACATAATAATGTAGTGGAAAATAATGTGCATGTATTCTTATTATTACGGTTACTACTACTATTGTTTAGAGAAGACTCTTTCTTATACTCACTTCGCCCAAAATGAAATCAACTTTTAGAATTATTTTAAGTAAAACTATTTTAAATTTGACCATATTTTATAGAAAAAGTATAAATATTATGACACAAAATTAACATTACTATGCTACGTAGCTACCGATAGGAAAGAAACATGTACTCTGGATTTGATACGTAGTACTTAATGGTGGAAGGTGAGTTACGGAGGAAGCTGAGATGATCATTTAGGTTGAATCAAGTCTATTGGCCTCGAGATACTATTTTTTTTCTCCCATTGCAACGCACAGGCATCTTTGCTAGTCTAAATAAAAAGAAAACAAAAACCCAACACCCCACTGGCCAGCCTACTCTACGCTATCCTTGTTATCTATCTAAAAATTAACCAAAACTAGTCCTAGTGCATTTAAACATGAGTAGGTTGGCTAATTTTTCAGACAAGTCATTTAACTAGTTGTTAGCCAAGCATAACTAATTTTAGCTAATTTTTGCCCAACTAGTAACCAGCCCTAAGCGATCCAAGCAAGCCTATAGTACTATGGCCCCGTTCGCTGGTCTGAAACTTGGCTGAAACTGGCTGAAAACACTGTTCTGGCTGAAATGTTGTGAGAAAAAAATACTGTTCCGGCTGAAAAAAAAGTCGAACAAGCCAAACTTCGTACCAGCCGAACGAGGCCTATAGTACTAAAGAGAAAAACGTTGCCTCGAATCCTTTACATCTGGGTAAGTTACCTCTTAGCTTTGTTTTTCCTTTACTGTTTTTATTTTTCTATTTTATCAGGACTTATTTTTATTTTTCCAGGGTGTTTGACGGAGGCCCTTGGGAAAACTGATGAAAACCCTAACGATCCTTTGGGTGTGGACCTCGCCCTGATTGGCTTGGGAGCACCTCTGAGGAATCCGCTTGGGGCGCAACTCCTCACCCATCTAGACCTAGCTTGGATGGCGATGAAGGTTGCTTTTTGCTTGTTGTTTTCCGTTCCTGCATTATATTATGTTTTGGTGTTGCTGATTTTTGGCTGCTATTCTAGGTGTCTCCGACAGCACAATAAGTGGGTGGGCGGATGTCCTTGAAGCTATTTATAATGATATAGGAGGTTGTTCTTCCTAAATCTTTTGTTTTCTTGCTTTTTGTCTTACGTTTCTTGCACTTGATTTGTTGTTAGGCCGCCTTCGCCACCACTTGAAGAATGTTGACTACTTTAATGCGGATGAACTTGGAGCAGCAATGTGTGGTATGTTTCATTCTTCATTTTTAGCTATTACTTATTATGCTTGTGGCTAACTTTTGTCTTGATAGAGCCACTATCATTCGGAGGACATCGAGGAGTTGAGCCATTGAGGCCTTGAAGAAAGAGGTGGAAGCTCTTGTGGCCGAGAAGACTTGGCTTGCAGGGGAGGTTGGTAGCCTCCGCACTGCCCATGCTGAGCTAGAGGAGCTACAGAAGAAGGTCAATTTGCTGAATAAGGAGGTTGATGGCGCGAAGGCTGCCGAGCAATTGGCTGTTGAGCACACTCTAAAGGCCATTGAGACAGCCGATAACCTTTGCAAGGAGGTTGATGCTGAAAGGGAGTCTGGTGCTGCCTTGAAGGTGCAAGTGGACATGTTGTCTAAGCGCCTTGAAGACGCCAAGTCCATTGGACTGGCCGCAGCGGAGGTCTACATGGGTGCGCTTGAGCAGTTCGGAGGCTCTATGCCGCCACTGTCGTCTAAGCCTTCGGCATTCAACATCTTCTCCTAGATGAAGGCCAACTTCATGAAGCTGCCTGACTTCGTTAGCGGTGTTGTTGACTTTGGAGCCTTGGCCTCCGCTATGAACCTCTCGAAGATGTTGGTGCAGGATGGTTGCTCGCTTGCCAAAGACGTGAAGGAGATAGATCTTGAGAGCCTGGCCGATCTTGGAATGACTTTGTGTGATATCAGAAGATCAGTCTACCACTTCATGAAGTCATTCTGGGTGAAATTTAGCTAGGCCGAGCCTTGCTCGATGGCAGAGGCACGCTGAGTTGAGGTTGGTTTTTCCCACATATCTTGTTTCTCCCTTAAGTTTTATGTCGCTTGTTTGTTGTTTTTATACCTTGGTGTTATTTTTGCAGGAGTTGCAGAAGAAGGAGGCTGCACGTGGTGCTGTTGGGGGGCAATCTTTGCTGGCTATGGTGGTGCCGGCTCCAAAGGCTCTATCTCTAGCTGCTAAGGTCCTGAAGCCCTAGGAACCTACGCCTGCTCCTACCGACCCGAAGGTGTAGTGTAGGTTTTAGTTAGTTTTCTTAGGCTTGGTGGAGGGCGGTGTGCTGCAGATGCCCGTCCTTTTGAATATATTTAGGTCTAAATTATGAACTTGTCATGTGCAGGACTCCTTCACTGGGACTATGCAGGATGTGTCTCCTGTTACTATGTATGCAGACTAGATTTATGTTAGTGGTGAACTATGACAATATTGGCGGGAAGCTTTCCCCATCGTTCTGTTCACGATATGTTTGCTTTTGTAAAGTATGATATTGATAATGAATGTGCGGAGTTTACTAGGTCATTAGCCTAGCGAGGGCGTCAACCTTAGTTTTTAACTGATTTGTTTGGCTGGTCTTCATGCCTTTGTAGCTGTTACTTGGAAGGCCTTAATGCCTCCTCTTTTTGTTTGCCCTATTGTTGCCTTCGGGCTTTTGTACTTGTCGGTGCGAAAAGTGACCAACAAGTAAATATTTATCGTTTTGTCGTACATTGTGATCGGATGTGGCCTAGCACTCAATGACATAGGGTTTATACTAGTTCAGGCAACATGCCCTACATTCAGTTTGAGTCGGTTGGTGACTTCATTCTTGAGCCCAGGTACTCAAAATTTGCTGTGGGGTTATAAACGAGTGGGAATAAGATGGGGGTGTTAGAGGTCCGGTTAGACTCTGGACTGAAGGGCCAAGAGTGACGGGAGCTCCTACGTGCACTAAGTATTGGAATGTATGCTCTGTGTAGCTTTAGAGTTTTAGAGCCGTGGAGCTATTTGAGTGCTCAGAATGTCTAAAGCTAGCAGAGAGAGAGAGTCGGAATGACCGTCCTCCTTTTAGGAGGGTGCGCATCCCCTTTTATAGGTGAAGGGGATGGCCTTACAAGTTGAGAGAGAGTGTGTGTGTTTCCTAGTCTTGTTGCCCACGCCATTGGGTACAAGATAGTTTGTCGGTGCCCACAATACTGTTGGCGCCCAGATGCATATGGCAGGCTCCATCGTGTTCTTCTGGTATGGCAAATGTCGGCGCCTACCATACTGTAGGACAAATGTCGGTGCCCACAACACTGTTCGTGTCCTGACATATTCGAAAGGTTACAAAGTACTCTTCTGGCATGGCCTGATAGTACTGTCCTATAGGTGTGCAGGGTACGGTCCTCAGTATTACAATTTACTTGAGAGCCTTACCTTATCTGCTCTGCCTGATTTCTTAGGTCCTCACCGAGCAGACGTCCCTAGTCGGTCATTCCTAGTCTGCTCCTACCATGCCGGTCGGAGAAGAGCCATAAGCAGAGGTTCAGTGTATTCCTGATCGAAGAAGCGGGTCGGAGTTAGAAGCAAGCACCGCCCCCTCCTTGGCCAGGCCTTCCGGTCGGAAAAGCGGGTCGAAGTCAGAAGCAAGCGTCATCCCCTCCTTGGCTAGGCCTTTTGGTCGGAGAAGTGGGTCAGAGTCGGTAGCGAGCATCGTCCCTCCTTGGCTAGGCCTTCTGGTCTGAAAAGCAGGTCGGAGTCAGAAGCGAGCATCGCCCCCTCCTTGGCCAGGCCTTCTGGTCGGAGACTAGATCACTCTTCCAGTCTATCGTTAGGTATCTGGGCCAACCTAGGAGTTGTGCATTGTTTGTAATGTCATCTGTTGGGCTGAGCTTTTGCTGGGAAGCAGGCCTATGAGGGACCCCAGGTTTATGAACCCAACAGTACTATTGCGCTTCTAATGCGCTATTGTTGTAATCATATATGCTTTTGTAATAAACTTTTTCTTGACTGTGTTTTGTGCGGTTCGTTTTACAAAGGATTCTTGCTATAATTTTTGGCTAGGCTGAAGGGTTACATTTCTTGTGGCTTAGTTTCTCTCTTGCCTCCACTTCTCTTCTCTGGCCTACGTTGAATACGAGTCTATGCTCTTGCGCTGAGGAGCTGGGTTGTTGGTTTTTGACCTTGGGAGCCTTGTAGAGGCTTTGGTGCTTGTTTTGCTTCTCTGGCCTCTGTCTTTGTGATTGCTTGAAGTTGACAAGGAAGTTCTAGCATGTTGCAGTAGATGAACTAAGGTGCTCATATTTGATCTTGCTGATGTTGTGAAGGCTTTGGTTCAATTTGAGCATTCATCGGAGGTGCTAATTTTATTCTTGATGCTTCTCTAGAGGCCACAGAGCAATTTGAGCAAGCAATGGAGGTCGAAGAAGCATTTCTTAGACATTGCCTCTGCTTGCGTCTGGATTGTCTTGTTTTTGCCATCGGCTATGCTGGAGCAGCTGTGCTCCCGTCAAACATGGTTGATGTCGGGTTGCGCCAGATGGTGTCTTCGATTATGGGGGGATGTTACGAGCCTTCATGCGATACCCTCTTGCAACCTCTGACACTGACTGTTTACTGCCAAGGTCATTTAATGCCTCATGGAGGTTGTACGACATTGGGTGGATGATGCGTACAACCTCAATGTGGCCTTCATTGGGCTACGCAAGCTGTTGGATTTACGAGTCTTCACACGATACCTCTAAGCCTTTCGTTTCTAAGGACACTTTGGCTTCCATTTTACTCTGTGTTGGCTCTATAGTGCACTGGTTTTTGACTAGTTTGGCTTCCCCCTAGTGCTCTTTTGTTGGTAGGGGTATGAAAATGTACTGACCGGGGCTATTGCAGTGGCGGGGCGCCAGATTTTATAGCATACTACTTATACTTTTTAATAAATCTTGGTGGTTGGCCAGTGTTTATTGCTTGGATATGTTTTTAAGTCGTAATGAGCATTGGATTTTCTTGTACCTGGCGTTCTCCTAGGCTTTATTGCTATTGTACCTTAGCTATTAATTTCTGATAGTTATTTGAAGCTTGATAATGACAAGCCTTTTCCCGATGCCTATGCCTAAGGTAGGTCTTTCTCAGGTTTGCTTTGGCCTTTTTAGCCATTTTGATAAATCCTTGAAGCCTGAATGTGGACAGGGCTTTCTCAAGGTGACAGGCTAATTTAGCCGAGGAGGTCATTCCATGCTTTAGAGCCTTCGTCTAAAGCATTGGAGGGTCCTCTTTTGTCACAATGTTGTTGTCGAATATTGTGGCTCCGTTGCTAGACACTTTCGACCTTCACTTTTCATGGTATTCTTGGGGGATTCCTCTTTATATTTTAGAGGTTTTTACATGGAACCTGCCTTGTTAAAAACCTCACCTCCGCTAGGGTTTCCCTTTGTGTGGAAAAGAGTGCAGGCCCATTTTGCATGAAATGTAAAAAATACAAAAACTAGGAGAAGCTCAGTGACCTTCGCTTATAGTTCTGCGGAGTCCACCTTTTTACATTTAGACGTAAAATCTATGCAAACTGTCGATGTTCCACGTATGGGTTGTTGTTTTGCCTTCACCATCAGTCAGGTAGAATGACCCAGGTCTTCTGGCGGCCTTCGCCACATATGGGCCTTCCCATTTTGGTTGAAGCTTTCCAACATTTTCAGCATTAGGTTTCCTTCTAAGGACTAGGTCTTCATCTTGTATGAGTTTTCTAATCACTTTGTTGTCTCTCTACTTTTTGGTTTGGTCTTGGTATTTTGTAATGTTTTGTACTGCTTCTAATCTTGTGTCCTCAGAGTACTCTTCATCTTCTGCTAGTGCTTGTTTTATGACACGAAGGCTCTAATGCCTGGCTTCTTTAGGCAGCATTGCTTCTTCACCGTACAAGAATTTGAATGATGTGAAGCCTATTGTTCTAGAGGCTGTAGTGTTATGGGACCACACTACCCTCGGCAGTTCCTCTACCGACTTGCCTTTGCGAAGGATGAATAAAGTCTTTGCTATTGCTGAGAATATCACTCTGTTAGCTCATTCCACTGCTCTGTTTGATTATGGGTGGTAGACTAAGGCGAAGGCTACCTTGGTACCTATACTCTTGCATAATTCTTTGAAGTTGTCTGAGTCAAATTGCTTTCCATTATCAACTGTTAGGGTCATTGGTATTCCAAATCTGCAAATTATGTTCTGCCAGAAGAACTTTTTTACTATCTCTGATGTGATTGTTGCGAGTGGTCTGGCCTCAATCCATCTTGTGAAATATTCTATGGCAACTACTACAAACTTGTTCCCCCTTGTGATGGCGCTAGTGGCCCAACCAGGTCCATGCCCCATCTTTGCAAGGGCCAAGTGGGTGGGATGAGTTGTTCAGCAGGCGAAGGTTTTGACTAGTGTGGGGAGGTGGTCTAGCATGCTTGCATATCTTGACAATCTCTTCTGTGTCTTTGATGTGTGTAGGCCAATAGAATCCTTGCCTGATGGCCTTTGTAGACAGTGCCCCTAGACCAATGTGTGAGCCGCATAAACCTAAGTGGATTTCCTATAGAAGGTTTTTGCCTTTGCTCTAAGGTATGCACTCGAGTAATGGTTGGACAACCCCTTTTTGTACAATATTCCATCTATCAGTGTATAGTTTCTTGCTCTTGCTGTCATTCTTGTTGTGCTTGCTTCATCCTCTGTGTGATGCACATTGTTCAGGCAATCTATGATCAGCTACCTCCAGTCTTTGGACTCGGTGACTAAGACCATTTTGAATGCCTTTGCTGTGACCTACGTTGCCAATGCTTGCAACACTTGATATAAGGCTCCATTTGGTATGGGCAAGTTGTTTGCTACTGCCTTCGCCAGCTCATCCGCTTTTGCATTTTCTTCTCTTGGTATGTACTACAGGGTTAACCCTAGAACCTCTGCTCAAGAGCCCTTACTGTGGCTAGGTACTTGATCATATCTGGTTCTCGTGCCATATATTCTTTTTTGACTTGTCCTGCTATGACTTGGGAGTCTGTTTTTGCCAGTAGTGTTTTTGCTCCGAGTGCCTTTGCCTTGTTGAGGCCTAGTATGAGGCCTTCATATTCTGTTATATTGTTTGTTGCCATGAATTCTAACCTTGCTGCATACTTCATGCGGAGGCCAGATGGAGCTATCAAAATGGCGGAGGCCCCAACGCCTAGATGTCCCCATGCCCCATATGTGTAGAGTGTCTAGATTTGGGGCTAAGGCTGCGGGGCTTGTTCTATTGAAGGTGTCAAACCTGCCATAAAATTTGATAGCGCCTGTGACTTTATTGTTGTTCTTGATACATAGTTGAGTTCCTCTGTTGCCCCTTCCCCTATTCTTCTGGAGGCTTCTTTGTTGCTAAGTATGTCCCTGAGTGGTTGAAGAGGGCACTATGATCTCATGTGCTTAGAAGTAGTGCTTCAATTTCCTTGAAGAGATCAACACTGCATATGCTATTTTTTCTATCTCTGTATAGTTCAACTTTGATCCTAACAGGGCTTCTGAGATGTAGTAGACCGGCTGTTGTATGACATTCGACTCTTCTTCTTTCTCTTGGACAAGCACCCCACTAACCGCATGGTCAGAAGCTGCAACATATAACAATAATGGAGCCTCCGTATTCTGCACTATCACCATCAGTCTGCTAGCCAAATAATATTTGAGTTGTTGGAAGGCCTTTGACTATTCTAGCCCCTCAAAGCTTTAAGGAATGGGAGGCTACGTTTTGCTAACTTTGAGATCAATCTGTTCAGTGCTGCTATTCTTCTAGTGAGTTTTTGGACTTCCTTTTTTGTTGATGGTTCCACCATTGAGATTATGGCCTTTGTTTTGTCTGGGTTGCCTCTTATGCCTTTGGGTCCTATGATGTACCCAAGCATTTTACCTTTGCTTACGCTAAAGACACTTTTCTGGATTGAGTTTTAGCCCCTCTTCTCTTCGATTGGCGAAGGTTTTCTTTAAATCTACTATGTGATCTCCTTCATTCTTGCTCATCACCACAATATCATCAACATAAGCTATGATGTTTTTCTGTAGCTATGGACCGAGGACTGCCTTCATCATTCTGGCAAAGGTTGATCCTACGTTTTTCAATCCTTCGGACATTCTTGTGTAATAATAAGTTCCGAAGGGGGTAGTGAAACTTGTATTCACCTCATCTTCTTTGTTGAGCCAGATCTAGTGGTACCTTGAGCAGTAATCTAGGAGAGAGAAGCACTTGCATCCTACTGCCTTGTTGACAGAGGTGTCTATTCTTGGTAATAGAAAAGGATCTTTCTTGCATGCTTTGTTTAGATCTATGAAGTCTATGCACATTCTCATCTTTCCATTTTTCTTTGGCACTAGGACTATATTTGCTAGCCATTCTGAGCACTTGATTTCTCTAATGACGTTTGTGTTTAACAACCTCTGAACTTTGACTTTTGCTGCTAAAATTCTCTCCTCCGACATTTTCCTTTGTCACTGCTTCTTTGGCTTTATTATGGGATTGATATCAAGGGAGTGTTGTGTAATGTCCCTACTGACCCCTTTCAGGTTGGAGGCTGACCAGGCAAAGATGTCTTTGTTTTTTGCTAAGGTTTCTATGAGCTCTGCTTCATCTTCTTTCGATGGGGGTGTTAGAGGTCTGGTCAGACTCTGGACTGAAGGGCCAAGAGTGACGGGAGCTCCTACATGCACTAAGTATTGGAACATATGCTCTGTGTAGCTTTAGAGTTTTAGAGCCATGGAGCTGTTTGAGTGCTCAGAATGTCTAAAGCTAGCAGAGAGAGAGAGAGAGAGAGAGTCGGAATGATCGTCCTCCTTTTAGGAGGGTGCACATCCCCTTTTATAGGCGAAGGGGATGGCCTTACAAGTTGAGAGAGAGAGAGTGTGTGTTTCCTAGTCTTGTTGTCCACACCATTGGGTACAAGATAGTTTGTCGGCGCCCACAATAATGTTGATGCCCAGATGCATATGGAAGGCTCCATCGTGTTCTTCTGGTATGGCAAATGTCAGCGCCCGCAACACTGTTCGTGTTCTGACATGTCTAGATGGTTGCAAAGTACCCTTCTGGCATGGCCTGATAGTACTGTCTTGTAGAAGTGCAGGGTATGGTCCTCAGTATTGCAGTTGACGTGAGAGCCTTACCTTATCTACTCTGCTTGATTTCTTGGGTCCTCACCGAGCAGGCGTCCCTGGCTGGTCGTTCCTAGCGAGCGTCGTCCCCTCCATGGCCAGTCCTTCCTATCGGAGAAGCGGGTCGAAGTCAGAAGTGAACATCGTCCCCTCCTTGGCTAAGCCTTCTGGTCAAAAAAGTGGGTCAGATTCGAAAGCGAGCGTCGCCCCCTCCTTGGATAGGCTTTCTAGTCGGAGACTGGATCGCTCTTCTAGCCTATTGTTAGGTATCTAGGCTGGCCTAGGAGTTGCGTGTCATTTGTAATGTCATCTGCTGGGCCAAGCTTTTGCTGGGAAGTAGGCCTATTAGGAACCCTAGGTTTATGAACCCGGTAGGAGCCCCCAAGCGATTTAGGTAGAATCGTCTAGGGGAGTTTTTGTTTTGCTAGAGGGTGCACGCAAGCGCACCCAGTGGGTGTAGCCTCCGAGCCCCCGGGCGATTCAGATAGAATCATCTGGGGGATTTTTTGACTTGCCAGCGGGTGCGCACAAGCACACCCGGTGGGTTTAGCCCCTGAGCCTACATCCGACTGGTGAGTCGGTTGGAGGCTGAGTATCTTGGTACTCTTTCCTAGGGCTATAGACTACTGTGTTTCTGCCATTCGGGGTGTTTGCCCGTGTTTTCCTGCTCGTGACCTGCGCAGTCGGTTGATTTCCTGAGTTGGCGTCGGGCGACTTGAGCCCCTAAGCCCCATTGGGTTTGGTAGGTGTTGGTCTAGTTCTGTGCATTACCCCGTCCATGGTTTCTACAACCAAAGGGCCTGAGCTAACATCGCTTGCCTCCATGGCTCGAGTGACGTGCTTGGTGAGCTCACTAACAGGCGTGTTCGAGCGAAATCCAGGTCCATCGTTTGTAACAGGGTTAGCATAGCCCTCATTTCGCATTCCACTACTCCTTAACCCGCCTCTCGGTAGATGCTCAAGTTGTTCCATAGACCGACTCAGGTGGCCCGCTGGCCTCCCCTCGATGGGGATTCTGTGGGCATGGCTTGAGGTTAGGATTGAACAAGAAGGTCAAGATGACCCTGTCTGCTTCTAAGCATATCGGGCATGGGCTGCTGGCTCTATTTGATGCAAGGTGGCCTCGAGCCCTTTGTGGGCTGGCCTTCGAACCCCAGTCGGTCGTTGCTCATGTTGAATGAGGCAACTTCCACTTCATGACGCAAGATGCAGCATTGTGATGCATTAATTTGCATATGCAATGCTTTGGATGTATGGGATGAATGAATGGTTGTATGACTGAATCTATGAATGCATGTATGAGAAATGATGAATGAATGATCATGCATCAAAAAATAAAGAAAGATGATTTGGTAAAGTTACCTTGATGACTCGAGTGACGGGTTTAAGGAGCTCTTATTGAATATGTCCGAATGGGATCCATGTCTGTTGTTCATGGCAGAGACGGTGTAGCCTGCATGGGGCATCCCACTGCTCCTTACCTATCTCCCGATAGTCGCCTGAGCCATCCAATCAACTCAAGAAGCCCGTTGGTCTCTCCTTGATGGAGATCCTATTGTTGGGCCCTTCCAAGCCCTGCCTGAGAAGGCGGAGGGTTGTTTGCATGTGGTTGCGCCTTGTTTCCTATGCCTATGTTGTGGTAGTGGTGGGCCCAACCCTAGCCACATCCTGTTTTAACCGGGTGATGTTTCGTTGGGCAGGGTGCATCCCATCAGTCAGGACATGTCCCATCGTATGCCTATTCACATTTAAATAGGGTAAGGGAGAGGGTTTTCATCCTATTCCTTTGCCTTTCTCCATCTACCGCCTCTCCTCCTTCCTTCTTGCTAAGCATGTTCATGCGCTGTGGCGGTTTCTAATAGAGAGAGGGTAAAACGAGGGAGAGGAGAACTCACAGATCCATTTGTGAGTCTAGAGCGTGATGTCAAACTAGAGGCCATCCAATGTAGATGAGGCAGTGCTGGTCACCTTCACTGAGAAGGGGCTGCTTCCACCGAAGGAGGTGGCACACTGGAGGGCTCCTACGCTAGGAGAAGCTATTCCATGACCTCAGGCCGATGAGGTTGTCTCCTTCCTCATTGTCCATGAGCGTGGACTAGGATATCCCGCACACTGGTTCTTGCGTGGGCTCCTCAACGAGTGGGGCCTAGAGCTATAGCACCTCAATCCGACTGGGGTGCTGCATGTTGCCAGTTTTGTCACCGTCTGCGAGGCCTTCCTCAGGATGGAGTCGCACATGGATCTATTTTGGCAGATCTTCATCGGGTGAGCCCTGTCGGAGGGGAAGCCACCTAGGACCATGTCGGTTGGGGGCTTCACCTTATAGAAGAGCCAAGGCCGTTGGGCTCCTACCCCACATACTCCCCCTATGACTCCAATTGGAGGTGGCATGGGGAGTGGTTCTACATCAAGAACCCAGCGAAGGCGCCGTTCCCACCGTTCACCGGAAGAAGGCTGGAGAGGCAGGAGAGCTATTCGTGGAGGGCCTCTAGTTGGTAGAACAAGCTGGAGGTCATCGAGGCAGAGCTCCAGAAGCTGGTGCAGTATGGCCTCGATGGGCTGCGGGTGTTCCACACTTTCTTCTGCCATCAAGTCACCCCACTAGCAGAGAGGAGGCGACCGATGTGGGCCTACTCTGGCCCAATGGATTCCGACTGCGCGTCGTCGGAGGAGTTGGCAAAGGACAAAGTCTGGAATTGGCTCGACAAGGTGCTGCAACTGAGGGACAAAGAGTCCCATGAAGGAAAGCCCAGACCTTTTCACGCCATGAAGTTGTCCAATCCAGTATACGCTCCCCTCTTCTCATTCTGTGTCTTTTTCCCTTTTGCTCTCCTGTATTTTGACTTCAAGTTGTCTATTTCGTAGGGACTCATGGGTTATAAATCCTGGCCGCTTCTTCCGAGGGGGGCGGAGGGCGCAGCTCGGCAAGCCACTCAGAAAGAGGCAGCGGTTGCCAAAAAGAAGAAGAGAGCTGAGAAGCCTTGGAGGAGGCATGAGAAGGAGAGGGAGATCACCCGGTGGGTGCAGGCCGATGAAAACCAGAGCAACGTAGAGGCGGAGCTCCAGTTGGAGGAGCCCACAGAGATGGGTGGTGACACGAGCTCCTCCGAGGATGAAGGAGACCAAGGCATGGTTGCGACCTCGGTGGAGCGTTGTGAGCCTACGGCCGCGTCCACCAGTGGTGGGCGGGATGTGGAGAGGAATGGCGATGTTCCCGCATCAAGGAAGCACACCGCGAGCTCAGACGCCGCCGTCGAGCGAGAGGCAAAGCGGGCATGATTGCTGCGCCCTTCGGAGGCGTCATTGGCTTTGCCCCCCACTGCTCCGAGCATGGCAGGGTATGCCAGCCAGTTGGAGGAGTGTGCTCATACCCCTACATTTTTGGGGTCAATGCGTGCTCGTGACCCATAATGGGGAGATGCCCTGTCAGTTGCCCCAACGGGTGCGCCGTGAGCCAGCGGTCGCGGTGATTTGCGGGCCAATCGAGAACTGGCCGGGTTGGTTCCTCCCTCGGTTGATACGAGGGGGTGCAGGTCATGACCCATGAGTGGTCCTCATTTGGCAGGTTTGTTGTTAGTGGGTCAAGGCTTTAGGGCCCTACCGCTTTCATCCAAGTATGCATCTTTGTTCCTTTTCGATCTCACAGTTGAGTTCTTTTTATGCGACTGACCTATACTTTTTTGATAGTGGCCAGGGACTAACAGGACTGGGCATTGCCCTACCTCCCATGCGAGAGGAGTGGAGGCCCAGCCTACAGTGAGTCACGATGAGCGATGGGGAAAGCAGACTGGTGGTGGTGCGACCTTCCCTTCTAGGGGTTGCGCCCTCCCAACTAGTCGTGAGTACGGCGGTGATGGCGACGGCGGTGATGGTGGTGATCCCCATGGTGACGACAGAGGTTGGGTCGGAGGTGACCCTTGCGATCCCTCCCCCAATAGCCATGGCAAAAGATAGGAGGGAGATCGAGCTCCCTACCTTGCCCTCCTGGTCGGAGCTAGAGGGGTCAGGAGGAGATGCGGCCAGGCTAGAGGCAGAACATCCATCAATGGGCCATAGAGTCAAGATAGTGGAGATCCCCTGATCCAGCGAGGTAGGCGCTAGGGTGGAGCCACCGGCCATCCCACCATCATAGGAGTTAGTGAGGCAGGTTCTAGGGTTGTCCGGTCGTCGCACGATGTTGTGGTGGCTGGATCTTCCAGCAGGTTGGGGGCGACCCATGAGCTGGTGTGGCCCTACCTCGGTGACCTAAGGAAGGCTCGGTTTGTCCTTTTGCAATGATGAGGAGGTGGCACTCTAGCACTTCCTAGAGGAGAGAGGATTGTGGATGGAGTCCGATCTCACCCAAACCAAGGCAAAGCTCAAGGAGGCCTTGGAGCGGGTTGAGCTCGTCCATCAGGTGGTCTCAGTTGACCTACCACGCATCGCTGAGGTAAGCCTTCTATGTTTTTAGTGTTTGTCCTCAACTCCTTGGTCTTCCGCTGGTTGTGTCAGCGTGCTTGCTTCTCACTTTATAGGAGTTAGAGGCGACGTCGATCCGCAAGTCCTGTTTCCTTTAGGAGGAACATGGTCGGATGGAGCGAGAAATCATGATGTCATGGTTGGTCGATGAGCTTGAGCGCTAGCTAGAATCCGCCCGCCGTGAGTCCCAAGACTGAGCGGTCGAGGTGATGGGAGCACAGGTGGCGAAACTAGTCATGGCGGAATAGGTAACTGCTACTGAGCGGGGACTCGATGCAGCAAAGGTCCACCTGGCGAAGAACGTGGTGGCGCTCTAGAAGTCCTTGGAGGCTTTGGAGATGGAGCAGAAGGCCCAGTCGGAGGCTGATTGAGAAGTGCTCGCGCTCCGAGGGTAGGTGCTTGGGGGGAGGAGTCGAACGCTCGACTACTCGAGAAGGTCACCCAGCAAGAGGAAGGGATCTCCATCCTCAAAGGCACCTACCTCGGTATGTATCTTTTCCACCTTTGGTTGATGTCTTGATTTTTTCTTTTCCTTGCTTCTGAACTTGTCATGCTTTTTCTAGAACTAGGCGAAAAAATTGGTTCTCTGGAGTGGGAGCTGGAGACAGCCAAGGCGGCGATCAGTCAGAGCGTGGAGGCGCTGGCCAAGTCCCTTGAAGAGCAACATGCTCTCTAGGGGGAGCTCGACCAAATCTGCAACATCACCCAGGTGGTTGTCTCTGAGGTGTTCGGGTTAGCGCCGAGCACCAGTACCCCCGCCATCTAGCTGGTGGAGGTCCCAAACAAGGTTTGGGCACTCATCTCCGATGGGATGTTCTATGAGACGTCGGGAGTGCTGACCTTAGTGGCGACACACCACTCAGATCTAGACTTCGCCGCCATCTACAGAGGGTACGCTGATGGCTATAGTGTGGATGCCATCCATGCGCTTAGGGAGAGCTTGGTGCCGTGCGCACAGATGGTTGCCGAGCAAGTCTCCACGCAGTGGTTGATGGATGCTCACCGTTCGAGCATGACTGAAGGTGTGCGCCAAGAAGACATCATCCAGCCTGTGGATGGAATGGAGACCAGGTCAGAAACAAGCATCGTCCTGCCTCCGACCGAGCCAAACGTCATCCCATCAGCAAGCGAGCAACCCTTATTCTTGTCGACCGCACCATCAACCGATGCCACCGGGCGGCCACAATAGTATTTAGAGTAGAAATAATTAGTAAATGTAAAGGATAAGTTCATGGGGGAGCCCCCATGTGAACAATTTTTTGTATTCATGAATACTTTAGTTTTGTTTTGTTATGGAATCACTTATAAGGGGAAGCATATCCCATCCGTTCTTTGTTTTAATCCTAGCATAGCTTTGTTTTTTATCCTTTTCTCTTTCGCACCTGCCATTTGTCCCATAGGCTGCAACCTTAAGAACCCAGGAGTGGCTCGTGAGGCTCAGCTGCTCTTAACCGTAGGTCATGGTGGGGTGTGATCGATTAAGAGTTTAAAACAAAGTTACGTAGAGTAATTAAAGGAACGGACTACCCTTTCGTTTAGGTAAAAAATATTTACTATATGATAGTAAAAAAAGAGGTGGTATCGTACCCTCGTGGAGCCCCTGAGTGACCTAGGCCGAAAGTGTTCGGACCGGGGTGCTTGTAGGAGCAAACGTTGAATGAAAGAAAGCTATAAGACCAAGTTTTAGGGGAAGAAACGACCTAACTGTTCAATGTTTCAAGTGTTGGTGAGAACATTGCCATTGTCGTCCATCAGTCGGTAGGTGCCCAGTCAGATCACCTCAGTCACCGTATAGGGACCTTCCTAAGGTGGAGAGAGTTTATGTTTCTCCTTGGTTGATTGGGTTCTTTGGAGCACGAGGTCTCCGACCTCGAGGATCCTCCCTCTGATTTTTCTTTCATGGTACCTACGGAGAGTTTGTTGGTAGCGAGCAGAGCGGATGACGGTCATCTCATGAGCCTCCTCGAGCAGGTCGACCGTGTCCTGTTGAGCCTCCACGGCTTAGTCTCGGTCGAAGGCCTTCACTCTTGAGGCACCATGGTCAAGGTCGGAGGGCAACACTGCTTTAGCTCCGTAGGCCAGGAAGAAAGGTGTGAACCCTATGGATCGGTTCGGTGTCATTATCAGGCTCTAGAGGATCGCTGGGACCTCTGCAACCCATTGCTAGGCATACTTATTGAGTCAGTTGAAGATGCGTGGCTTGAGTCCTTGGAGGACCATGCCATTGGCCCACTCGACCTGACCATTAGTATGTGGATGTCCGACCGAGGCCCAGTCGATCCTAATGTCGTATCCATCACAGAAGTCCAAGAACTTCTTCCCGGTGAAGTTAGTTCTGTGGTTAGTGATGATACAGTTAGGAACACCGAAACAGTAGATGATGTCAAGGAAGAACTTGACCACCTCTTTTGAGCGAATGTTGGTGATGGACTTTGCCTCTATCCACTTGGTGAATTTGTCCACCGCTACGAGTAGGTGAGTGAAGCCGCCCGGGCCCTTTTTGAGGGGTCCGACCATGTCGAGGCCCTAGACCACAAATCGCCAGGCGATGGGGATGGTTTGAAGCTCCTGTGCTGGCATATGAGTTTACCAAGCGTAGAACTGGCATCCCTCACACCTACGGATGACCTCCTCTGCCTCTCGTAGTGTAGTGGGCTAGTAAAAACCTTGTCGAAAGGCTTTTTCTAACTAGTGACCTCAGGGCCGCGTGATGTTCGTAGATTCCGGCATGGATCTCGAGGAGGAGCTATTTCCCTTGGTCGGTAGGGATGCACTTCATGAGTATTCCTAACGGACTTCGCTTGTAAAGTTCATTACCAAATGTGACGAACATCTTGGCGTGTCGAGCGATTTGTCATGCTTTAGTCCTTTTAGGTGGGAGAATCTCCTCGAGGAGGTAGGCGAGTAGCTACGCTCGCCAGTCAGCTTGATCGAGTGTTACCTACAGTGACGTCAGTGGGCGATGTCATCACGAAGGCACTGAGGTCAGAGCTCCTGAGCGCTAGGTTGGCATCAGGGTGTGTCTAGATTGGACCTTCCAAGATAAGGGCAGATGGCTCATGACGGTCATTAATGAAGACCACATCTAGAGATGGAACCCGCTAGGCAGCTAATTTTGCGAGAAAATCAGCGGCATTGTTGTCCTTTTGGGGGACATGATGTAGTTCGATCCCCTAGAATTTGTCCTTGAGCCTGCACACCTCCTGGTAGTATGCTGCCATGAGGGGGCTTTTGCAAGAGGACTCCTTCATGACTTGGTCGATGACAAACTCTGAGTCACCATGAACGTACAACCATGTAGCGCCAAGCTCGATGGCGATGCATAGTCCATTGATGAGGTCCTCATATTTTGAGGCATTGTTTGAGGCCAAAAAGTGGAGACGGATCGCATTGCAGAGCTTGCTCCCATCTGGGGAGATTAGAACCACTCCAGCCCTCGAGCCAGGCGCTATTATGGACCCATCGAAGTACATCGTTAATACTCATGGGTGATGTCTAGGTCAGGAGCTGGACCTCCATCCATTCGGTGACAAAGTCCACGAGAGCTTGAGAGTTAATAGCGGTGCGGGGGATATACCTGATGTCGTGGCCCATTAGCTCGAGTGCCCACTTGGAGATTCGTCCCGCGGCATCACGGTTGCGGATGATGTCTCCCAGCGGGTATGAAGTGATGACCAAGACTTGGTGGTCGGTGAAGTAGTGTAGGAGCTTCCGGATCACCATCAGCATGGCATATAGAAGTTTCTGCACCTGGGGGTACCAAACCTTGGTGTCAGTGAGTACCTCCCCAATGAAGTATATGGGTCGTTGGACCTTAAGGTGGTGTCCTGGCTCCTCCCTTTCGATAACTAGGGCAGAGCTCACCACGTGGTTGCTTGTTGCGATGTAGAGGAGGAGGGGTTCTCCCTGTTTGGGAGCGATGAGGATTGGGGCTGACGTCAGTGACACTTTGAGGCTCTCCAAAGCCTGCTGTGCTTCCTCAGTCCAGACAAACGCATTCATCTTTTTGAGACGCTTTTAGAAAGGCATCCCCCGCTCGCCTAGCCGAGAGATGAACTGGCTCAGGGTGGCCAAACAACCAGTGAGCCTTTGTATGCCCTTGACATTGCATATAGGGCCCATGTTGGAGATAGCCATGATTTTTTTGAGGTTGGCCTCGATACCGTGTTCGGACATGATGTATCCAAGCAGCTTCCCCTTCAAAACCCCGAAAATACATTTTTTGGGATTCAATTTGATGTTGAACCTTTAGAGGTTTGCGACCGTTGTGGCCAAGTTCACGATCAGGTCATAAGTTTGAGCCATTTTGACCACTATGTCATCAACATAGACGACGGTTATTGGTTTTTGCCACTCGACTTGGTTAGGCTGATCGAGCAGGTCGATTTGATCTATGAAGCATTGCTGCATGCAACGTTCATTGGTGGCGCCAGCGTTCTTTAGACCAAAAGGCATGGTTACATAATAGTATAAACCATACGGGGTGATGAATGAGGTTGCGAGCTGGTCGGACTCTTTCATCGTGATCTGGTGATAGCATGAGTAGGCATCTAGAAAGGAGAGGATTCCGCATCCTGAGGTGGAGTCGTCTATCTGGTCTATGTGTGGCAAAGAAAAATTGTCCTTCGGGCACACCTTGTTGAGGCCAGTATAATCAACGCACATTCTCCATTTCCCGGTCTTCTTTTTAACAAGAACAGGATTGGTGAGCTAGTCGGAGAGGTATACGTTCTTGATGAACCTAGCTACTAGGAGTTTGGTGATCTCCTCGCCTTTGGCCTTGTGCCTCTCATCGTCAAAGCGATGTAGTTGTTGCTTGGTGGGTTTTGAGCCTAGGACAAGGTGTAATGCGTGCTCAGCGATCTCCCGTGGTATGCCTAGCATGTTAGAAGGTTTTCATGCGAAGACATCATGATTGGCACATAGAAAGTCGGTGAGCTCGCATTCCTATTTGGCCGGGAGCTCGGCCCCAATCTGCACCATCTTGGTTGGGTCAGTGGGGTCGATCCCCATTGCCTTAGTTTCCTTGAGTGGGTGGAACACAGTCGAGGAGGTTGGCTTTGTTGCAGTTCAGGACTACTAGAGTCGATGAATTTCTGAGCTAAGGGAGCTCGGATGAGTTGATGACAGTAGTGGCGAGCTCGTAATGCTCATGGTCGCATGTGTAGGAGTGCGAAAAGGTGCTACCCATAGTGATGACGCCGTTCGGTCCTAGCATCTTCAACTTGAGGTAGGTGTAGTTAGGGACCACCATGAACTTGGCGTAGCATGGCCTACCCAAGATGGCATGGTAGGACCCTGGGAAGTCTACCACCTCGAAGGTGAGGACCTCTGAGCAGAAGTTGGCTTGGTCGCCAAATGTGACGGGTAGGTCAATCTACCCGAGCGGGTATGCCTATGTTCCTGGGATCACACCGTGGAAGGGAGAGCCATGGGGCAAGCTCTGACCAGGGGATGCGCATGGCTTTGAGGGTGTCGATGTAGAGGATGTTGAGGCCACTGCCTCCGTCCATCAGCACCTTGGTGAGGCGCTTCTTGTGGACAATGGGGTCGATGATGAGCGGGTAGTGACCCAGTCTGGTGATGTGGGAAGGATGGTCCCTCTGATCAAAAGTGATTAGTGGTTCTAACCAGCTAAGGAAGGAGGGGACGACCGTTTTAGCGATGCATGCCTCTCTATAGCGTACTTTGTGCTGGTGCATGGAGTAGATGGCATCAGATCCCCAAAGATCATGAGGCATTCCTCGGGATTAGGAAAGTTGTCCCCATCCTTGCCTGTCATGCCTCCTTTCTTGGCCACTGCCTCCTTGCCCTTTCCTTCTTTTAGTCCACCGGCCTGTCGTAGAAAGCGCTTGAGGAGTTTGCAGTCCTTGTAGAGGTGCTTGATGGGGTAGGCATGGTTGGTGCATGGACTCTCCATTGGCTTGTCGAAGTGGTCGGGCTGGCCCTGCTAGGGCTGCTTGCCTACGTGATCGGCCGCGGTGACCAAAGCGGAGTTCACCGGTCGGTGCTGATCCTTCTTGTTCTTTTTGCCCCTTTGTGTGGAGGGGCATCGTCTTGGTCCTCATGCTTGGCCTTGCCCTTATCCCTGCCTCCACTAAAGACCACTCCAACCGCCTCCTCGCTAAAGGCATGGTTCATGGCGACGTCGAGCAGGTCACGGGTGGTCCAGGGCTTTAGATAGCCGAGCTTGTGGATCAAGGACTCATAGGTTGCCCTAGAGAGGAACGCACTGATGACGTTCGCATCAATGACATCTGGAAGGGAGTTGCATTGTTTCGAGAACCTATAGATGTAATCCCGCAAGGACTCATTGGGCTCCTGCTGGTAGCTCTTGAGGTCCCAGGAATTCCCAGGACGGACATACGTCCCCTAGAAATTCCTGATGAAGATAGGAGGAATTCGAGCCATGCTCGAACATGCTCCTCCACGTAGATGGGGAGGTATTGAATGATGAAATGGTCATCATTCACTCCTCTGGCTTAGTAGGCGAGATGGAAGTCTTCGAGCCATATACCAGGATTCATTTCCACGGTGTATTTGGCGATGTTGGTAGGTGGTCGGAAGCACTGTGGGAACGACACTCTCTAGATGCGACGACCAAAGGCCCATGGTCCCAGGCCATCTAGGCTGGGACTCTGGTTGTCTGGTCGGTGACCATGCCTGGGGTGCATTTCCCTACTCCCCTCAATGGTCTAGCTAGGGCCTATGCTGCCTACTCTCTCTGCCCTTTGATGGACGTCATCATCACGCCAGGCTTGACACCAATTGTTGATGACGCTGTGAGCATCTTAGTTCGGCCCGAGCTGCTCACGCACAGGCCATTGGTGTGGAGCGGTCGCCAGGTCATGCCATGGTGCAGCTACGTCCTCCTGTTCCATGCCCGACGACTGTAGTGGTGAGCGGATGGAGTGGTTTGACTAGTGCGCCCCCATTCCTCCGGTGGGGAGAGAGGCCACGAGATGGTGTCGTGATGTGGAGCTCTCCGCCTATTGGACGGTGGTGGTTTCCACCAATGCCCAGAGGTTCCAGTGGATCGCCTGCTCCTAGGGGGTCATTAGGCTCGAAAAGGCCGCACAGAAGCATTGCCGTAGCGACGATGTTCTGGCCAGCTCGAGCGAACTATAGGGCATTGTTTCCTCTATCTAGGATGTTGCGCTAGACCTAGCGGGTGCGACCCCAGGCGCTGCTCGTCGGGGCGTAGGTGGCGGCTGGCTCTGCCGCCTTTGTCGTAGCTCCTCACCGTGCTCCTATGCACACATGAGGGCCTCCACATGAGGGTCCAGAGGGGTGTGAGTCTATACGGACTCTGCTACCATCGGTAGCTATCCCAGAGCATCCGCCATAGCGCACTTCGAGGATAGAGGATGGCTAGGTGCCACAACATCGCTAATGCTAGAGCCATCGCTTTCAACCTTGTCATCCACAAGGTCATGGAAAGAGGTGGGAGCATAGTCCACCATCCCCACAAATTTGGATGTGAGAGGGGGCAGTGTTAGCATCTTTTGGAGCCCCCCACACGTACGCATCCGTGGGGGACGTGAGGCCATAGGAGAACCGGTCACATGGTGGTCATGGTGGGGGCAACGAGGTCCCTCTGAAGAGTCGGTTTGAGCCTAGCATGGGCTTAGAGCAAAGCATAGGTGTCTCATCATTGAGGTCGCTGGGTGGCCCAGAGCTAACGGAGGGCGCTCCTCCTCCGACGGGCGCTAGGACAAGTGCCTCCTTGCGAAGGCAAAGCACGCCGAGATGGTCAGCGATGAAGTCTAGGCTTCTGAAGAGGAAGGTCTGGGATGGCATGAAGATGGGAGCTCATCCCAATAGGTGGGAGCATGGGAAACTTCAGCGAGCCAAAGCGAGTCGTATCGCTTGAGGCCGCCATGCCGAAGAAGGCGGAAATGTGGGCCATCCGATGACCAAAAGCGTGAACGTACGGCGTGTTCCCCATGAATGGTGCCAACTATCGGTGCAAAAAGTGACCAACAAGTAAATATTTGTCGTTTGCCATATGTTGTGATCGGATGTGGCCTAGCACTCAATGACACAGGGTTTATACTAGTTTAGGCAACATGCCCTATGTCTAGTTTGAGTTGGTCGGTGACTTTATTCCTGAGCCTAGGTGCTCGAAGTTTGTTGTGGGGTTACAAATGAGTGGGAATAAGATGGGGGTGTTAGAGGTCTGGTTGGACTCTGGACTGAAGGGCCAAGAGTGACGGCAGCTCCTACGTGCGCTAAGTATTGGAACGTATACTCTGTGTAGCTTTAGAGTTTTAGAGCCGTGGAGCTGTTTGAGTGCTTAGAATGTCTAAAGCTAGCAGAGATAGAGAGAGAGTCAGAATGATCGTCCTCCTTTTAGGAGGGTGCGCTAAGTATTTGCTGAATAAGGAGGCTGATGGCGCGAAGGCTGCTGAGCAATTGGCTGCTGAGCACACTCTAAAGTCCATTGAGATAGCCGATATCCTTCACAAGGAGGTTGATGCTGAAAGGGAGTCTGTTGCTGCCTTGAAGGTGCAAGTGGACATGTTGTCTAAGCACCTTGAAGATGCCAAGTCCATTGGACTGGCCGCAGCGGAGGTCTACGTGGGTGCGCTTGAGCAGTTCAGAGGCTCTATGCCGCCACTGCCGTCTAAGCCTTCGGCATTCAACATCTTCTCCTAGATGGAGGCCAACTTCATGAAGCTACCTGACTTCGTTAGTGGTGTTGTTGACAGCAACACCCTAGGTGTTAGCCTTGCATAAATTGACTTGCATTGTATGAGCATGAGCATCATGCATTCATATTTAAGCTTTTACAAATGAAACATGTGATTGAAACATTTGCAACATTGCTTGTTATTTCATGTTTCCTAGTATATATGCATATGATCATGAGTGAATACATGTAAGTGATGGTTGTGAGTCACTAAAACATATTAGCTACACTTATGATGACTAGTGGAACAATGTTCAAGAAGATCATTTTGACTAATCAAGTACTTAAGTGATGCTAGGTGTGTTGAACTGAGAAGCTCTATGTATAACCAATGCATGAACTGATTGTGTGACCATACAAATAGAATAGACATGTTCAAAATAGCATTATGAACAACTTTGGTATTCATGGTTAAGGGTAATTTGGTCACTAAGCCAAGGTTTAAGTGTATACCATCATTTGAATGTAGCATGTTTGACCAAGTTTGAACTATGTGCTAGAGACCTTGCATGGAGGTGGTCACTAAAGCAAAGTTGTAGTATTTGGCATGAGGAACAACTTTTATTTTTGGGTCATAGACTGGTTTAGCTCCTAACATGCTTGAATTAGGCTCACAAGAATCATCAATTCCCTATTTTCCACACTTAGCAATTTTTTTTCTAAGTCACAAACCCTGTCAGTGCTGACAGGCATCACTTTGAGATGATATAACTCGAGTTTGGTTGAGAATTAGGGCATGAGTTATAAATAGAAATTGGAGCTGGTACATAGGTCTGCAATTCCCATTTAGGTTGTTTGCACGATGGAGCTGTGGATTATTTGTTTGATCGCCGTGAAATCGCGTCGTCAGGCTCAGTTCAGGGCTCTGATGGCCAACTCGTTCGGTCTTTAGTGGCTGACCGGCAACAGAGCATGGCCGCCGCGTGGAGGGAACGAAGCCGCGTGTCACCGCCAGTCTGAGCAGCCAGGCCACGTTGAGCCACAGCGTGCCTTTATCATCCCAGCACTCGCCGCTCCATCCCCGCACTCTCATTTCGCTCTTTGCCTTTTTCCTTTGCCCACCCGTAGCAGCCGTAGCAGCGGACAGTGCCACCATCACCATTGCCAGCCACCCCGCTCGCCTTGTGCTGCGTCATGTTGCTTCTCCACCACCGTAGAAGTGCCATTGCAACTCCACCGAGCACCGCGCCACCTCTGCCGAGCACCGTGCCAACTCCGCCGAGCACCGCGCCACCTCTGTCGAGCACCGCGCCAACTCTGCCGAGCACCGCGCCAGTCTGCCAAGCACCGTGCCAACTATGCCAAGCACCGTAGCCACTCCACCATCATCCTAGAGTATCACCGTGCCCGCATTTGTTTACTAACCATGCCCGGTAAGTCGTCGTGGCCGCACCGCCTCCGACCGCCTTTCGCCATAGTGGTTGGTACTCTAGAACCGCCATCGCGTGCAGCAGCTCGTAGACTCATTAGATCTAGTCATAGCAGTCACCATCGGTGTAGCGCCGTTGTCCTGCTCTGCCGTTGCCGGAGAGGGTCAGCGTCGGCAAACTTCGGTTGTCCCACGCCACGCTCTGTTTTGTCATCGCTGACGTGTGGGATCGACTGAACCAAGGGCTCCAGCTATTAGGGACTCGATGGAGAAAGCTAGTTCATTTGTTTTCAGTTTTGTTGCAAACTCTGAAAAATGATAAGTAGAGTTGTAGAGATCCAAATCTTGTGAACCAAATTTTGTAGTGTTTCTTAAGAAGTGTGGTATTTTATAAAAATGTCATATATACAGTTTCTGATGTTTTTATTGGAGTTTTAAAATGAGTACTTTTTGTATGTTTACCATTTTGTAAATTTGATATCTTGAGCTAGAAAAGTGATAAAAATGTGATTCCAATTTTGTGGGTTTTGTATTGCCATGTTGTAGCTAGGAAAAATATATAACCTGTTGCTTGACACCTTTTTATAGGGTTTTCCGTTTCCACTAAAGTAACCCTTGCTAGCTTGTCATTTTTGCATAGGGTGTTATACTTGTGCAAATGGTACGGAACTTTTACAGTAGTCTATTGGTAGCACTAGTAAGCCACTGTAAAATTTTGAGAATTTATGATGCACCTTTAGTAGATGTTTATTATTTACCCTAATTATTTAATTAAATTAAGAAAGGCAATTAAATAATTAGATTGTGATTAAGCATAATGTTTTCTATAGTTCTTATGATGCATAATAACTGTTTATGTCAAGGGTAAGGCTTAGAAGCCATTGATTGTATACAAATAACAAATTATCGCTTTATCCTTCAAATACAAGACTGCATGTATAGTTTTGATTGTGTGGATGATTTCATATGGATAATGGTCTCTACTGTAAAACTTGTTAATAACAAAGTTGTAGATAACTTACTAATACACCTTGTGTTAAATTTTCACAGCCATAGGACTTAGGGTTTTTGAGTTCTAGCTGTTACAAGTTGCTGTCCGAAAGGTTTACTGTATGGACAGATTTGATTGAATGAATTGTTTGCCCTATCTAGCTCTTGAATCACAGTAAGAGTATTAAAGGAAAGTTGTAGACAATTTTATAAGCTTTCTAGAAAGTCCAAGATCACAACGTTTGGATAAGTAGAACTTTAGTTATGAGTAAAAAAAGTAGCTACTATTTTGTGGTATAGTAAATGCATTGTTGAAATAGTTAATTAAAGAATCAAGAAGAGATATGCACATACTCAATAAATGTGATGCACTTGTTATTACTTTAACACCATGTTGTTAAGAATGCTTGCAGGAATCCATTCATCATGTATCATCATACTATACTTGTCAACATGAATGCATTCGCAATATCTTATGCCACACTCATGCATCTAGGATCGACAGAGGAGATAACGTTGCTGGAGCTCAACTCAGGCCGGGCCTTGCTCTGTAAGAGTGCGCACTCTGGATGGTAGTAAGGATGTGCGGGGAGCTAGACTGAGCCCAAGGGTAGGCTGGGCCTGAACGTCTTGGCATTTGGTTGTCCCTGATTGTGCGGCGCTGGGCGAACCCGCAAAATGTGTACTTGAGTTGTACCAAAGGTGACCTAAGGCTACCATGGCTGGTAGACCCGGGTTTGTGTTAGGAATAAATTCCTAGCTGGTTGAAATCGATTCGAATCGCCGTCTCTCCCGGATAGTGAGAAACTTGGCTAGCCCCAACATCGTAGTAACTGTACTATGGAATATGATGGTTTGGATGAACATGGAATTACAATACCTGTTATGGTTACTATTGTATGCTCTTAAAATGATATACCATATGTTTGGCATAGGATAGTTGCTAATTTAGAGATGGATAGTCATAATTAACTTGATAACAGAATTATAATTGTATAACTGAGTTAATCGCTTTTTATGCAAAATGTTGTTAAGCTATATCCACTTATACAGCCCTGCATAATCCTTGGAGTCATTTTATTTCTGGTTTATGACGGGTAAGTCTGGCTGAGTACCTTCTCGTACTCAGGGTTTATTTTCCCATTGTTGCAGATGGTACTGTTTATCATGGTTATTACAAGAGTTGCTTCTATCCCGTTGTGGATGAGGAGTAAGCCTTGGGCAGGCTTTTTTATTAATCCCTCTACATGCTTTTATGGACTGTGATCATATGTTGGCACTGTATCAAACTATGCTGGCAAATGCTACTTTCAAACTTAATTTGCTTCCGTTTTATTTATCAAACTTGGTTTATAATAACTTTGTTTCAGACTCTGATGATGGAAATGTATCTGTGAACTTTATGTAATATGTGACATGTATGTTGAATCATGTACGATCTTGGTTGTTGTAAATCATTTATCGTGACCCGTCGTGGTACTCGACGGACTACCGGGTTTATATGGGTTCAAGTATGACAGTGCGACTGCTTGCGGGCTGCTATTGTACTTGTACTTTTATAAATTGGTTGGTTCTGTGACAGCTGGTACCAGAGCAAGGTTTAACGTTAATTGTCACATGTGTATTTAAAACAAAAGTTTTGTTTTCGAAAACCCTTTCTAGCAACTAATTGCTATATAAATAGGTATTTGAAATCTAAAGTGTGCCCGTGATCACTTTCCTTATGCCCAAGTTAAGGACTTTTAGGTGGCTATTTAAGGACTAACTTGGGGGTTTTAAATTTCGTCGTCCATATGGTGTGCTATTGTATGGATGCCATTCACTTAAATGGTAGTGTATGGATCAAATGCCTCTACGCCAAGGTAAGTTGATGAGTGGCATGACCGCAAGATGTGAGCATGTGGTCGGGGAGAGTTAGCTTTGGTACGACTATGTATGCATGCTTGCATGTGTATGTGGTGCGTATTTAATTGTGGGTATAAACTGTTATTGGGTAGCTTTGATACGGAAGTATATGTATGGGTATACATATATGGAAGTATTTAATTAGATTCACATTCTGCATATTTAACTATGGGATGGGCTGAAATGAAACTTTTATGCAGGTACACTAACAACGAAACGTGTAGCTCGACTAGTTACGCTATATATGAGAGAATGTATGCCACCATATATATCATTAGAAATAATTTTTCCTAAGTTTGTGAGGATGTATGGAACGAGCATGCATCATGATAATTATCATTAAAATAATTACATTGTTCCTCCCCTTATAAATTTCTTACTCGGTTATATAACTCTTATCCATTATGGCATTATCTCACACAAAGTTGTACATGTTGATGGTACAGATGGCAGTACCAGCTGGATGTGAGAATTTCCTGATGGTTTTTGGAATGCCTACTCTACTGTGGAGAGTTTTGCACTTTGCGGGGTACCATGAACCACCCCTTTATCATTGGAATGAAGAGTACTTGGAGGGACAACCATGGTACGAGGTGCGGCTAACTATACTAGCCCACACACAAGCACCCTTCTGGCAGGAGTGGAAGGCAGAATCAGAAGGGAAAACTCCTTGGGAGGCTACCCAAGTAGTGGCCTTTGAGGTTTTGAGTCAAATCTGCCAGCAGCATGGGGATGCACTTACCGGTAGTGCAGCTGGTATGTTTCCTTGGGTGGACCCGTCCACAACAATATGGGAATAACGCAACCAAAATGCATTGATAAGAGATCAGGATGAGCGGGCAAATAGCTCTAGTCCCGCTATGAGTGCCATGTTTGCGGTGATGAAGATGTTTTGTACATGCTAGGACACCAGGGATTTCTAGCAGGAATCATACACCACTTGCATGGACAAGCTAATGAGAGCTGAAGCCACACAGCATAAGCTCAAAAAGTGTGTGTGCAAGCAAAAGAAAGCTACAAGTAAAGCTCGATGGGAGTCTGACCAAGCCTATGCAACTTTGGGCACTCTTCATGCCCAAATGGAGCAAGTGGATCAATAGAGAGCAGCAGCCCAAGAAGTAAGAGCTAATGATCAAGCATTGCTTGCAGGACTACAGGAGCAGTTGGAGGCCGCCCGTGCTGAGGTGTCCACCGCTAGACGCCAGCAAGATGCAGCAGAAAATCGTGTCACTGCAGTAAGGATAGAAAGAGATCGGCACCATGACATGAGTAACGCACAGGACCGTGCTGAAAGGGGCTTACGTCAGCAACTTGCACAAGTTCAACTTCAAGTGATGAACCTTCAGCATGAAGTGCACTATCTGAACAACTAGCTGAACCCAATCCTTGATGGGGAAGAAGATGGCCCAAATATGGAGGAACATGATGATGAGGAAGAGGAAGAAGTAGAGCCTGAGGAAGGAGATGATCCTATCTCTGACCTCGATAGTGATCATGATGAGGATTAGATCGAGTAGTACTGGGTAGAAGTGCTTAATGTATCATCATTGGTTATGTAATGGACCTATAGTTTGAATTTGGTGTTGGGACTGGACTATCATGTAAAATTGTTATTTGCATGAATATCGCACATTTGGTTTAACGCTAATGCAAATCCTAGTTGAATTATCAGTGATCATGATTTGAATATTAACGTGCTATGAGTCCGATAAGTGGTTGAATTGGTGGTGTCATGTTGTGAGCATGAATTATTATGCCTTTGTTTTTATTGTATGAATTTGAGATTGTCTCTAGTAATTTTAGTTTGGCATAATTATAAATTCATCTGCAATCTTTTGACATCAACCAATAATCGCTTATTGTTGCAACTTCGCAGATGACTCGCACCCATGCAGGAGCTAGTAGCAGCCATGATGGCAATGATGGTGACTTACCACCACCACCACCGCCATTTGCTCAGGAGTTCTTTGCCCAATTCTTGGGAAGCCAAAGAACAATGGAGGAAGCTCTACACCTCATCGCGCAGAACATAGCTCGTGGCCACCCACAGCAATAAGGGCCTAAGCCTAATCAGCACAGTACCTTTAAGGAATTTCAGGATACAAAGCCTCCTATCTTTAAGATGGTAGAGAAACCACTACAGGCAGACGAGTGGCTCAACACCATTGAGCAGAAGTTTCGTCTGCTAAGAGTCACCGAGCACCTGAAGGCTGAGTATGTGTCCCACCAGTTGCAGGGACCAGCAGGGATCTGGTGGACACATTTCTTGTCCTCTCTACCTACTAATGCGCGAGTAACATGGGAGCAGTTCAAGATGGCTTTTTGGGGGCATCACATTCCTCTAGGCCTAATGCGCATGAAGGCGGCTGAATTTATGAGGCTTACCCATGGGACAAAGACCCTCGCAGAATATATGCATGCGTTCAATAACCTGTCCAGGTATGCTCCATGTTTTATGGATACCGAGGAGAAGAAGATAGAGAGCTTCAAGTGGGGTCTCGGCACAAAACTGATGAAGACTATGGCAAATTCCAAATGCACCACCTATAACGAGTTTATTAGTGATGCTCTAACCCAGGAAAACCATAACATGCATGCGACAGCTAAGGGTCGCAAGAGGGCATTTGAGGCAGGTGCCTCCGGATCTTCACAGTCCAGAGCTCCTATCATAGCTAGGCCACAGTTCCGCCCACCTGCACCTAAGTTTAGGCCTCCACCATCAAAAGCTCAGAACAGTAGGCCTCAGAAAGCATTTCGTAAGGCATTCACTATTGCCTTACCTAAAGGAAATGGCAGTCAGGGAAGCTCCACAGGACCTAGGAGTAATCAACCCTGTTTTAACTGCAATCAAGTGGGGCATTGGGCCAAGGAATGCCCCCACCCAAAGAATAATGCCAATCAGAATTAGAACAATCAGAGGCAGGCGAACTCAAGGGCACGTCCGGGGTACGTGCACTATACCGCTGTTGAGGAAGTGCCCGCTGGAGAAGTTGTCATAGCTGGTATGTTTCTTATCAACAAGCACCCCGCTATTGTTTTATTTGATTCGGGAGCTTCTCATTCATTTATGAGCCAAGCATTTGCATCTAGACATGATCAAAAAATAATTGAAGTAAGCAAGGGTGGTTATAATATAAGTTTGGCTGGGGCTACTATTTCTACAAATAAGATAGTCAGAAATGTGCTCATCTCTATACTAGAGAGGTAGTATACAACAGATTTGATAATATTGCCCGAGTTATCCATAAGTGTAATCTTAGGCATGAATTGGATGAAGGATCATGGTGTTCTCATTGACACTAGCACTCGTACTATTATGTTGAGAGAACCCAAGGTAGGAAATGCTTTTCTAGTACCACTCTCCCAAAATTTTGAACTCCAACACTTAGCTTGTGCTATCCAAACCACTACCCTTTGTGATATCCTCGTGGTTTGTGAGTTTCCGGATGTATTTCCAGAGGAGTTACCAGGTTTACCACCTGATAGGGATGTAGAATTTAAGATTGAGTTAGTGCTAGGTATGACACCTATCTCAAGAAGGCCCTATAGGATGCCACCAAATGAGTTAGCAGAACTTAAGATTCAGTTATAGGATCTATTCGACAAGGGTCTCATTCAACCTAGTTCATCTCCATGGGGATGTCCAGCATTATTTGTGAAATAGAAGGACAAGTCCCTGAGAATGTGTGTAGATTACAGACCACTCAATGCTATGACCATCAAGAACAAGTACTCGTTGCCTCGCATCAACATCTTGTTCGATCAGTTGGCAAAGGCAAAGGTATTCTCCAAGATTGATTTGAGGTCTGGCTATCATCAGATAAAGATCATGCCAGAGGATATACCTAAGACTGCTTTCTCCACTAGGTACGGCTTATATGAGTATTTGGTTATGTCTTTTGGACTAACGAATGCTCATGCCTACTTCATGTACCTGATGAATTCGGTGTTCATGCCTGAGCTTGAAAAGTTCATGGTCGTGTTTATCAATGATATATTGATTTATTCAGAAAATGAGGTAGATCATGAAGAGCATCTGAGGATTGTTCTATCCAGATTAAGGGAGCATAAGTTGTATGCAAAATTTAGCAAGTGTGAATTTTGGTTGAGCAAAGTACCTTTCTTAGGTCATATCTTATCAAGAGATGGAATCTCTGTAGACCCATCAAAAGTACAAGAGGTCATGGATTGGAAGGCCCCGACTTTGGTTCATAAAGTTCAGAGTTTTCTAGAGTTAGCAGGATATTATCGTCGCTTCATCCTAGATTTCTCAAAGATAGCTAAGCCCATGACCAGGCTACTTCAGAAAGATGAAAAGTTCAATTGGACACCAGAGTGTGAAGTAGCTTTTCACACCCTTAGGACTCTGTTAACTACAGCCCCTGTTTTAGTACAACCCGCCATTGAGAAGCCTTTTGATGTATTTTGTGATGCATCAGGTATAGGTTTGGGGTGTGTGCTCATGCAAGAAGGAAGAGTTATTGCATATGCTTCTTGGCAGTTGAGAAAACATGAAGTCAACTACCCTACACATGATTTAGAACTCGCAGTAGTAGTACATGCATTAAAGATATGGAGACATTATTTGTTGGGCAATATATGTCATATATATACTGTCCACAAAAGTCTCGAGTATATCTTTACCCAACCAGAGCTGAACATGAGACAACGAAGATGGCTAGAGCTGATTAAGGACTACAATTTGGAAGTGCATTACCATCCTGGGAAAGCCAATGTTGTAGCCGATGCACTCAGTCAGAAATCTCATTGCAACACTGAGGAAGCATTATTGGAAGCTGGATTCAATTTGTTACATCCTGTTGTACTGCACAATATCACTATCAGTTGTTCACTTGAGAGCAAAATCATAGAGCTGCAGCAAACAGATGTAGGTATAAGTCACATCAAGAGAAAGATGCAAGAGCAAGAAACCAAGCATTTCAGATTAGATGAAAAGGGTGTATTATGGTTTGAGGACCGACTTGTGGTACCGAAAGACCGGGAGCTTAGAAATCAAATTCTAGAGGAAGCTCATTCGTCCAAAATGTCTATCCATCCGGGTAGTAGTAAGATGTATCAAGATTTGAAAACCCATTTTTCGTGGACTAAGATGAAGAAGGAAATCGCAGCCTATGTCGCTAGGTGCGATAACTGCAGTAGAGTAAAAGCTATTCATATGAAATCTATCGGATTACTTCAGCCATTACCTATTCCAGGTTAGAAATGGGAAGAAATCAGTATGGACTTTATCACAGGCCTTCTAATGACACAACAAGGGCATGATTCAATATGGGTCATTGTAGATCGTCTCACCAAGTCAGCACATTTTATACATGTGAACGTAAGGTATCATGTGGGGAAGTATGTTGAGCTGTATGTTTCTCAGATTGTGAGACTACATGGAGTACCCAGAACCATAATCTCAGATCGAGGACTATAGTTCATAGCTCGTTTTTGGGAACACTTGCACCAGGCTTTGGGACCTAAGCTAATCAGAAGTTTAGCATACCATCCGCAAACTTCAGGATAGATAGAGCGAGTGAACCAAATCTTAGAAGATTTGCTAAGAGCTTGTGTTATATCTTCCAAAGGTTCATGGGAGAAATGGTTACCTTTAGCTGAGTTCTCCTTCAACAATGGTTATCAAGCAAGCATCAAGATGGCTCCGTTTGAAGCCTTGTATGGCAGAAAATGTAGAACTCCGTTGAATTGGATTGAGCCCGATGAAAGGAGATACTTTGGTATTGACTTTGTCAATGAAGCTGAAGAGCAAATGCATGTTATCTAACAACATATGAAGGCAGCTCAATCGAGACAAAAGAGTTATGCTGATAAAAGAAGAAGACCACTGACTTTTAAAGTGGGTGACTATGTATACTTGAAGGTATCACCCATGAAGGGAGTGAAGAGATTTGGAGTGAAAAAAGAAACTTGCGCCTAGATATGTAGGACCATACAAGCTTACGGAACGGAAAGGAAATGTTGCTTATAAGTTACAACTTCCACCAGAGATGAGTGCAATATTTGATGTCTTCCATGTTTCTCAGTTGAAGAAATGTCTTTGTGTACTGGAAGAAGCTATTGCACCCACCAACATGAAGCTTCAATCAGATTTGACTTATGAAGAAAAGTCAGTCCGAGTGTAAGAAGATATAGAAAGAGTAACATGGAGTAAGATCATTAAGTTCTATAAGGTGGTGTGGAACAATCATAGTGAACAAGATGCTACGTGGGAACGAGAGGATTATTTACGAGAGGTTTATCCCGCCTTTTTCCAAGAATGGTAGGTCTTACAAATCTCAGGATGAGATTTTTATAAGGGGGAGGGGCTGTAACACCCTAGGTGTTAGCCTTGCATAAATTGACTTGCATTGCATGAGCGTGAGCATCATGCATTCATATTTGAGCTTTTACAATTGAAACATGTGATTGAAACATTTGCAACATTGCTTGTTATTTCATGTTTCCCAGTATATATGCATATGATCATGAGTGAATACATGTAAGTGATGGATGTGAGTCACTAAAACATATTAGCTACACTTATGATGACTAGTGGAACAATGTTCATGAAGATCATTTTGACTAATCAAGTACTTAAGTGATGCTAGGTGTTGAACTAAGAAGCTCTATGTATAACCAATGCATGAACTGATTGTGTGACCTTACAAATAGCTTAGACATGTTTAAAATAGCATTATGAACAACTTTGGTATTCATGGTTAAGGGTAATTTGGTCACTAAGCCAAGGTTTAAGTGTATACCATCATTTGAATGTAGCATGTTTGACCAAGTTTGAACTATGTGCTAGAGACCTTGTATGGAGGTGGTCACTAAAGCAAAGTTGTAGTATTTGGCATGAGGAACAACTTTTATTTTTGGGTCATAGACTGGTTTAGCTCCTAACATGCTTGAATTAGGCTCACAAGAATCATCAATTCCCTATTTTCCACACTTAGCAATTTTTTTTCTAAGTCACAAACCCTATCAGTGCTGACATTCTAAGTCACAAACGCTATCAGTGCTGACAGGCGTCACTTTGAGATGATATAACTCGAGTTTGGTTGAGAATTAGGGCATGAGTTATAAATAGAAATTGGAGCTAGTACATAGGTCTGCAATTCCCATTTAGGTTGTTTGCATGATGGAGCTACGGATTA